>NC_142591.1:29291400-29478900 GCF_965207765.1 Zootoca vivipara
GAAGTTGCTGAGCTGCAACTTGTTACCAAGCTTAAAACCATGGAGTGACCTGGTCTGAATAAAGACATTGGATTCTTATCTCATTATACATGATAAAGCTATATTTAGCCATCTCACCCCTTGCTTTTTCCTGTAAGACCATTTGCAGTCGTTAACAGTCATCAACAGCTATCAGTCAGTCAATCACCCATTCCCACCACCCTTCTGAGTAATACCCCTCCCCACCCTCTCACTATATATAAGCGTCTGGTGACTTCTGTTTCAGTGTATCTGAAGAAGTGTGCATGCACACGAAAGCTCAAACCAATGACAAACTTAGTTGGTCTCTAAGGTGCTGCTTATTGCTCCCAACCCCATATTTAAAAGGGAAAAGCTAGTGACCAGTGTGAGGTAACATGAAATTCTATCTGTGGTGTTTAATGTGTGTGAAGGGCTAGTTCACAGAGATCGGTGTTATAATGATATTAAAATGTATATATGAATTACACCTTAATCTCCTAAATTGTCCACCTCACCATATGCTTCCATTTAACGTCACTTCAGTTTAGCCTCCTGTAAAAATAGCAGACTGAAGTCATTCAGACATACAATTTTCTGAACATGCTGGATATTTCCCAGGTCATTCAAATAAATGAGACTCAGGTGTAAATATTTCCCCTTTTCTTGGACTTTTAAGGTTGACTTCACACACTTGGATCACAAATTGTGACTTAAAAAAAAGTTGAGAATTACTTTAAGAACAATCCTAAAGTGTCATTAGTCAACTTCTAACTGCTATGTTACACTAATTTACTCTGTGGTAAGACTGCATTCACATAGCAGTTTGTCCAGTTTTCTTGACATTTCCCTAACTGTTAATTTCTGCATAATATTTGAGTTTCCACACAATGTAAAAGAAACTTCTGTAAATAAAATGGAATATAGCACAGGTTTAGTGCGCAATTCCATATTCATTGCTTCTAGGAAAAATAAGTTTGCATGCCTGGAAACATGAAAAATTGTGGGAGTTTTACACAGCACTGGATTGAGCCAAGACGCTATGGGGGTATGGGTGATCAACCCCTATCTAAGATCACCCCCTCCTGTCAGCAGTTGTTGGGTGGAGAGGTGATCCTGCAGGATCCAGTTGAGGCTTTGCAAATGGGTTTCCTGATTGGTTCAGAAATCCCCATCTTCTCAGATCCCAACAAAACCATTAGCTACATTTCAAATTGCAGCAAAAGCTAAGGCAGGAGTTTCCACTGGAAAGGAGGGCTGGGCTGACTTATATGCAGGGCCTTTTTAGCTGGAACTTACCAGAACTCAGTTCCGGCACCTCTCAGGTGGGCGCCGTTGCCATTAATAGAGAACAAGGGAGGTGTTCATGATGAGTTCCAGCACCTCTTTTTCAAGAAAAATAGCACTGCTTATACCTAGCAGGAAATGTCTGCTTATTAACAGATTGAATGGGTCCATTGAACACAACACAGGTAAGTGAAGTCTGAAAGGTCTTTGACTATAGCATGCTATGATATTCATTAAATAAAATAAAATAAAATGGCTGCACTTTGAAAATAAAAACACTAAAAGTACTGAATGACATATATTGTTCCTCTATTGTAGTAAGTGACAAGCTAAGTGGAATCATCTCTCAACCTACATCCCCTTCTTAAATAATTACCTGACATAAGAGACCACAATCTCTGGGAACCAGCCCGTTTTGGCAGTTTTTACATATTCAGGTTAACAAATAGCAATTTTAGTTATCGCACAGGAAGCAATGTGTGAACGCATCCTGAATCAACAAATTCAGTGGTGCCCTTGACCTTAACCTTCGCTGCATAATTGTCCCTCTCAGCATGGATACAGGACAGAGATGGGATTTAACAACCCACTGTAATTCTGAACGTGATGGTTTTGCACCATTTGTTTCATAGGCTGCCAATTACGGTATTTAAAAGAGAGCTTCCTATGTTCCAGTATACCTGACATGTACTGCTCTCTCTCTCTCTCTCTCTCTCTCTCTCTCTCTCTCTCTCTCTCTCTCTCTCTCTCTCTCTCTCTCTCCTGTTAGGATAATGGCTTCTATCAGGACCCTGTTGTCATGTCAAAACTTGGAATAGTCTATAAGTAACGCCATTACATTGCAGTGTAATTACCTTTCAGTGCTACCTCTTTAAAACCCTGGAAGTGAGCATCTTTTTTTTTGAGATAGGGCTGTCATAAAAACTGAGAAGATTAGTTACTTAACGCTATTACATCCTGCAGAAAGTGCTGTCATCTTTGTTGCTTTAGCAACTCTTCTTCCCATCCCCCCCTTTGCTGTTTCTTATAAATTTCAGACCTCCACACACAGAATTTTCACTTCATTTTGAAACCATTATTCTTCACTGTTCTCCTCTCCTTATCTACGTGCAAAGAGCGGAGTTAAATCAAATAGCACCATGGCAGATTTTACCATTCTTGAGACTGGCCTCACTCATACATTAAGCTAACCTATGGTTTGCTGCAAAGATGTGAACCTATGGTGCCTTCCAAATGTTGTCGGACTCCAAGTCCCATGATCCCCAGCCACCATTGCTCATGGCCAAGGATGCTGGCAGTTGTAGCTCTACATCTGGAGGGTTAGAAGTTCCCCATCCCTGCTTTAATGTTATATGAATGAGATTACAAATGTGAGACTCAATCTTGCACACTTGCCCTCCCCTTCTCTTGTAACTGGAATGGAAGCTTTTTGCTTATGTTTTCAATTAATTTATTTATTTTGACATCCTAAACTACCTTAACTATGATTTATTGAAGCAACCAATAAATGTACAGTCGTACCTTGGTTCTTGAATAGAATCCATTCCGGAAGTCTGTTCGACTTCTGGAAGCCAAGGCACAGCTTCTGATTGGCTGCAGGAGCTTCCTGCACTCAATCAGAAGTTGTGGAAGCTGCGTCGGACGTTTGGGTTCCAAAGAACATTTGCAAACCAGAACACTCCCTTGCAGGTTTGCGACGTTCGGGAGCCAAAACATTTGAGTCGCAAGGCGTACAACAACCAAGGTATGGCTCTATTGTGTTTTTCTTTTCTTTTCTTTTACAATAACAAGTGTGCACAGGTGAGAAGAGCTGGCTCCTGACCCGCCTGCCACCCATTGCTTCAGAACTTTCCTCCTCAGCCTAGGGATGGCAGAGAAATTCACTTCAGTTTCCATTTAAAGCCAAACCCATCAAATTTGCACTTTCCGAAGCAGTATGAGAACCAAAGCAGAGCCACCCTTCAAAATTCACAATTATCCTAATTTTGTGATGCAGCTCTCAAACGATATTTATAGAAATGCTTACAATGGGGGGGGGAGTGGGCATTAAAATGAATAGAGCCTCAGATGGGAGAGCATAAGAATCTTAATTTCAGGGTTAAAGGTTCAAGCCCCACCTTAGGCAAATGATTACTGCATTGCAGGGAGTTGGACTAGATGACCCTCGTGGTGCCACTTCCAGCTCTAAGATAACATACAAAAGTGTATTATGTTAAGAGAAATTGTTTGCAAAAATGAGCACACCAATCAAAACTGCATACAGAAATGTGTCCATTAGGAGAAAATTGCACTATAACAGCAAGTAATTTTCATGAGATTTTTTTTTTTTAAAAAAAACTTCCTGCGGAAATGCAGAGAACTGAAGTTCATACTGGAAAAATGAAGAAACGGAGAGAACGGAAATTGACAGATTCTTTCACCCCTACGCCAGTCTGGCTTGGTTCTAGATTAGAAGCTGGCCCATAGAGAAAAGCACCATCCCCCGCCCCATGTACACACTGGCACCGCCCTCTCAGGTGGTGTGCCACGCCCCCAGGACGTGTGCCAGCCCTGCCCCCGCCTGCTCTCCGCCCCCCAGTGCTGGAGCATGAAGTTCCACCACTGCATGTACATCCTTCAATCTAAAAATTAGACATCCCATCACCACCACTTCCTTTGCGAACAGGGCAGATATGAGAAATGTACGATAAATGTGGCAGCCCCCACGTCACATCTAGGTTAGCCCTTGGGGCTGACCAGATTCTTAAATGTAACATGAGTAAAATGTAAATGCAATGTGAAAGGGGATCAAGAGAACGATACATCTGGGAAGCAAAAATTCTTGTGTGTAAAAAAGCAAGCAAGCCAGAAATGAAGTAATCTTGTAGCAGGTTATGGAGATGGTTGTTTTTTATTCCCCTCAAACTGTGTCAAATTCTGAACGTGTGTCCACTGTATCATGATTGAAAACTCTTTCGCCCTTAGCAGTTGAAAGGACACACATTTAAAATGCATGCTCTCTAGATTACATGAGGGAATTACGGGTTTCGTGATCTTGGGAACATCCTACTTTGATCTCGCAACACAAGGTGATTGCTGCAGAAAGGCCCTGCAGAGCAGCAAAGGGAGAGTCTTTTAATTGATGCTCGCAGAAGGGGAAAAAATTATGAGATTTCTCTAAAATTGCTTTGGGTTGGGTTCCCTCCCCCCTTTTCAAGTGTTTCATTTCAAGCATAAATAGAACATGAAATCACATGACAAGCTGTAGTGACATAGTGTGCAATTTATCATCTCTGTGCACATTTTAAAGTTTCCTCTCAAAGCTGCCATGTGGCTTGCGGATTACGACAATGTTAATGCATTTCATAACAAATGCATCTCAAAACGTAGAAATGCAGGCAAACAGTCTACGAAGATTACTTCAAGGTTCGCTTTCCTGATCTGGAGTGCGTTGTGATAAATATATCTGCCTGCACAACAAGGAGAACGAGAGGGGGCTCAGAATAAACAGACAAGAGGAGTTGTCCCTCTGTTTCACTGCCTTTTTTATAATGAATTGTGTTTATTAAATGCATTGTTAAATATATTTGACATTTGCCGCGTTTGCCCTCGTTGAGGTTAGTCACCGTGAAACAATCATAGACATATATGGAGAGATGTGGAGTTATTTCAGATTGATAGTGCTGTGTGAATATCTAGCAAGAAAAATCTAATCCTTAGACGGCATAAAAACATAAAATGGCTTTTCTGTTTCTAAAATGGACTGGCCAGATAGCCCTGATGAGCTCACAAGCAGCACAAGATAGAAATAAGTGTCTCAAGTTGTTTGTCTCCAACATTTGGAAATTGTTGGTATCCTAATAGCGAGGTTCCTTTTTGACTAATTGTCTGTGTGTGTTTAAAGCTAACATTTGGGGTATTCTGCAATGAAAGACTTCCTTTTGCTATTCTGGAAAATAGTGCTTCAAATTGACAGTGTCAGATCGTTCCAAGTTATAGTGTTTGGGGAGGGAATACTTCCTTGCATGCTGAAGGTTGCAGGTTCAATTGCCAGAATCTCCAGTTGGAGAAATCACTGCCTGAAATCCTGCTTCCACTCAGTATAGACAATACTGGACTAAACGGGCCAATGTTCTGACTCAGTATAAGACAGCTTCCTATGTCCTTGTTTGGGGAAGGGCCAACACAAAAGAATCAGTTGAACCACTACAAGTGACAACACGGTAATCAAACCCACTTCCTCCAACAATATAGGCACCATCACCATTTAAATTAATTAGCTTTATAAATAATAATAGAGATGCTAACAAAGGGCCTGAGAGAAAAGGTGCCTATATATTAATGTGGATGCCAGGTGAACCTCTTTGAGGAGAGCTTTCCATAAATAAGGAGCCACCACTAAGAAAGTCCTCTCTCATGTCATCACACACTGACCTTCTGCTGGAGAGGGGAAGGCCTCCTGGAGAAGACCTCAGGGTCCAAGTATGGTCATATAGGAAAAGGTGCTCCATGAAAGATTGAGGTCTCAAGCCATGGAAGGCTTTATAGCAGGCACCCTCAAACCACGGTCTTCCAGATGTTTTGGCCTACAACTCCCATGATCCCTAGCTAACAGGACCAGTGGTCAGGGATGATGGGAATTGTAGTCCAAAACATCTGGAGGGCCGAAGTTTGGGGGTGCCTGCTTTATAGGTTAAGACCAGCACTTTGCATTTGACAGAAGATGGCAGGATATACGGAGACAGGATATTGACAATCTCTGCTCAGTTGCTTTTCAGAAGAGGCTCACATCTTCCCAATGTTTGTACAGTGCCAAGTTTTTAAAGAAACTTTCTAAAACAAACAAACAAACCTGGGGTTCATTGAAAAATCTTTACAGAATAAACAATTCTCTCTCTTTGGTTTGCCTCCTTACACACTGGACATGGCTCTAACTTCTCTGTTCAAGGCAGGAAGTATCCATTTCAAGCATAGGGCTGTGACAGGTCTCCTTGGGCTCAACTTCCCAAAACTCACTACATGGCGAGCCACTGCTTCAGCCGCCCACGTACTTCAGCAGGTCACTACCCAGGTCAAGTCCAGAAGTTGCCGTGGGCCCCTGGGTACTATGCCTCCTTCGTGGCTTCCAGGCCTGGAGGGGAGTGTGAGGCAGCATGTCTTCAGCTAAGGAGAGGGACACAGGAAACCTTGTCCACCCCTAAAGCTCAAGGTAGTCAACCCCCCCCCCCCCCATTGAAGGTGTGGTGAGATTTCTCACTATCTCCTCAGCCTCTAAGACATCAGAGGCCAGAAAGCAGAGAGGCCTAGAAGGAAGAAACTGGAAGCAAAGGAGACCACTTGCTAAATTCCAACATCTGGTGAAGGATTCATACCTTGTGGTGCCAGCGTTCCCCTGGACAGTTGGACAGTTATTGCTCCCTGTTTGTCCATCTCACTCCTTATGTGGGGCACTATATTAATAGGGGCAGTGGTGATGCAGTGGACATGAAGAATTGGAAGCATTCTTGTTTACAAGAATCTGCAAAAGAGTTGTCACAACAACAACAACAACAACAACAACAACAACATGCCGTGCCCACATCATATAGCGCTTATAGGTCAAAACCCAGAAACAATTTTAGGATTCTAAATTTAAAGAGGGATATATGCTAGAGCAGAAGTAAAATGTGCTATTGCTATTCTAGGTTCATGAGGTGGAAGGAGTGCAGAACTGAAGATGTGGCAGGGTAGAGTGGAAGGGAAGAGACTGGTCTGGGACTGGGATTTGGAACAAGCAACCCTAAATACTACTTTAAATATTAATTTGGTGTGTAAGTGACATGTTAACTCCTAATGGAGCATCTGCATGAGAGGCAAAAAAAGAAAAGGCACAAGACAGAACTGCTCTGGGTGGACATGGTTTACCGAAGCAGCCTCCCTGGAAACGCTCCTCAGGCTTTTGACAAATGAACTTGGTGTGTAGGCTTTACAGTGGAACAGAGAGAATGCCTATTGTTTCCATCTGCCTTTGGCTTTTACAACTCCTCGGAGGCCTAACACTGAGACAGACATTTAGTGGAAAGAAGTTTGCTGAGTGGGAAATACATGTGGCGGGGGCTGGGGGAAGCTTGAATCATAGAGAAGTAAAAATGTTTTAAAAGAAAATTTGCATGCATTTTTAATCAAATGGGCCCTGTGCACTTATTTATATTTCATCTCAATATGACACAGTTTCGTTCATCTAATTCCATTTAGAACATTCCTATTTTCGCTGCAAATGTTTTGGGCACCAGGCAGTATTCTCCAAAGTGCCCCCAAGCTGCTGGTATTCTGAATTTAGCTAAATGAGTTATTCCCAAGGTTAAGGACAACCCAGATGGGAAATATGTTGCAGAGAGGTATTTTCAGTTTTATTAAAGTTTCTTGTTTTGTGTGTGGCTGAGAATTTCAAGGGCAGCACTAACTTACCTCTTTCTCTCCTGCAGCTAAAATTATGCTGTCCTACTCCAGGTTATTGTGTTATTTGTGATGATCTGCATTAAATTCAAGCTTCTAGTCCTCTACTTTGCCACTCCTGACTGTGACCGGCTTAAACGCTATGTGGAATAGTTTGATGGTCCCATTTCCCTTTTTTGCTCCCACACCATTCCAATTCTTCTGAGATTTATGATCAATTACTAGCTTAGCCTAGTTTTCCAATTGGAGAAGAACAACCTAACCACTCATTTACGCCCAGGTAATGTCTAGAATAGACTACTGGCATATACTGTTTGTCGGTCAGGCTTTGGAAATTGTCTGAGAACTACACACACGTCCTGTTGCTTTCCTGAGAGTGATTTGGCCTCCTTAAAGTAGTTTATTTGTTGAAAATAACTGCTGGGACTCATCAAACCTTGTGAGCTGGATTCTAGATGTGATACCAGAACAGGTTCACCCAAAGGGGAGATAAAAGCATACAGATTTACTGATTCCACAAGGGCTCTCCATTTTGCCATCTGGACAGGCAGGAGACAAGTTGAGGCTGAAATAGTCACAGATATTGCCTGCAAACTTTGTGTTTGCATTCCAAACGGCCATGCAAATTTGCCCTAAATGTTATTGCAAACCAAGTCTTTGGAGATGCTTGAGTTTCTGGGAAGGATGGCTGAGTGCAAGAGGATAATTTACCCAGGGAATGGCAACTCAGTTGCTGTGAACGATGTGGAAAATTTTCTGAAGAACATGCTCATTAGAATTATTGGCAGCTTTTCATCAAGCATTGTACACCCTTTTGGAGAATAAGACAGGGATTTATCACGCCATACATCATTCAGAGATTACTGAAACTCTTCCAAGAGTCACATGGCATTCGCACTAACCTGCAAGGACACAAAAAGCTTCATTCTCATGTGAAGAATTGCTGGACTGGAAGATCTGGAAGAGATTGAAAAAGAAGAATTACATGTGGGTTTTCCCCTCACAAAGGAATATGTGGCTGAAGACTGCAGTCCTACAGACATTTACTTTGAAAAAAAGTGATTGAATTCAATAGGACTTAAATTCAAGCAAGCATGCAAGACATGCAACTATAAATAAGCAAAGTATGTCATGCTTTTTTAGCGGTTAATTTCTAAAAACTAATATGGTCCTATGGCATGTCTACTCAGAAGTAAGTTCATCTGGCTCCCAATTAACCTGGGAGTAACAACAACAATATATTTCTTGTACCCCACCCATCTGACTGGGTTGCCCCAGCCACTCTGGGCAGCTTCCGACCAGGTATAAAGGAACATACCAAAACATCAAACATTAAAAGCTTCCTGAAATAGGGCTGCCTTTGGATGTCTGCGAAAAGTCATATGATTGTTTATCTGACGTCTGAAAGAAGGGCGTTCCACTGGGCAGGCACGATTGGGGCCTTGCTCCCTGCAAATTCACTTCTCACACTAAGGGGACCACTAGAAGGCCCTTGGTGTGGGATCTCAGTGTGCGGGCTGAACAATGGGGGTGGAGATGCTCCTTCAGGTATACACGGCAAAACCCGTTTAGGGCTTTAAAGGTCAATACCAACACTTTGAACTGCACTTGGAAACGTACTGGCAGCCAATGTAGCTCTTTTAGAACCGGTGTTATATTGTACCCGGCGGCAGCTCCCAGTCACCAATCTGGCAGCCACGTACTGGATTAATTGTAGCTTCTGAGTCACCTTCAAAGGTGGCAGCACATAGAATGCATTGCAGAAGTCCCAGCAAGAAATAACCAGACCATGTACTGGCGATACAGTGGGCAGGAAGGCAGGGTCTCAGCTGGTGTACCAGATGAAGCTGAACATAGAATTGACCTGCACCTCCACGGACAGCTATGAGTCTAAAATGACCCTAGGCTGTGCACTTAAAGTTTCATGTGTTTTGTGTTGTCAATATGCAACACATTGGCTATCTGGTGGGGTGATTCTTCTGAAAAGCAGGATAAAAATCTGTAAAAAAAATAAAAAATAAAAATACTTCTGAGTAGAGTGCTCTGTTGGTGTCCTATTTAACATTTAAGAACTGCTAAGTGTTTGCAGTTCTGTCCACTAATTGCATAGGAAGCTAGACACATTAATCTCTCTGTGTATATTTTAGCCTGATAATTTCCCTCCCCCTCAAGTTGCTAAGTCAATCTTTTCCATGTGCATGTTTTCAAGGTAAAGAAAGGCAGCATCACTGCCAATAGCTAAGGACAGCTAGGTTTCCCTGAAGTACATCTGTTGCTTCGTCCTTCTCAAACCTCAAGTGGGGAACTTTGGAACACTAATTATGGTGTGGTGTTTACAGAAGAGAACCGAGAATGAAAGAACGGTAGGCGAAAGCAGACTTTACACCAGGGAGCCCAAGTTCTTTTCTATAAACAAGAACAAGCCGTAAATCGTAAGATTCAGCTCTCTTCGACAACAAGGTGTTTATTTGTTTTAACTTTGTACATTATCCAGCCACATTTATGCACCTATAAGGCTCATTGATTCTGGTGGCAGAGAGCTTTGTACATACTTAACTTCCTTACTGGGCTTAGCATCTGGTGGGTGAGCTCTACCCACACTGCCACCACCTTTGCACAGGTTCAAAACAGTTTTCAAAATGACAGTAAAATGAAGAATATTTGACAGAAGTAAAAAAGGGAGGAAATGATTCAGGTCCTGATGAAAATTGGGGTGGGGGGCAGGACTGGCATGTGGAACCCTGTCTCTAAAAAATACCGAGTTTTGCTTTCACGTATCCAGGCTGAATGATGAGGGTTGCTGTTATCTCATTTTTTGCAGGGTCTGGCATTCGTTTTTGTGTTTTAGATGACCTCTAATGCAGCTTACCAGCAGAAGGCTTGCCGATGTGTTTGTGTAAATGTGCTCAGAAGCAGAGGCGGCTTTAGGGTAGCGTGACTGTTTCAGCCGCACTGGGCACCTCACTTCAGGGGGTGCCCAAATAATGCTGTAAAACAGAGTGCAAGAGGTGCGCGCGCAGGGGGGGGGGAATAATAATATTATTTCATTGTTTATACACCACTCATCTGACTGGGCTGCATCAGCCACTCTGGGTGGCCCCCAACAAAATCCTTAAACACACAATAAAACACCAAACATTAAAAACTTCCCTATACAGTGGTACCTCGGGTTAAGAACTTAATTTGTTCTGGAGGTCTGTTCTTAACCTGAAACTGTTCTTAACCTGAGGTACCACTTTAGCTAATGGGGTCTCCCGCTGCCGTCGCACCACCACTGCGCAATTTCTGTTCTCATCCTGAAGCAAAGTTCTTAACCCAAGGTACTATTTCTGGGTTAGCGGAGTCTGTAACCTGAAGCATCTGTAACCTGAAGCGTCTGTCACCCGAGGTACCACTGTACAGGGCTGCCTTCAGATGATTTCCAAAAGTCAAATGGTTGTTTATTTCCTTGACATCTGATGGGAGGCCTTCTACAGGGCAGGCACAACTACTGAGAAGGCTCTCTGCCTGGTTCCCTGTAGCTTCACTTCTCGCAACAAGGGAACCGCCAGAAGGCCCTCGGTGCTGGATCTCGGTGTCTGGGCTGAACGATGGGAGTGGAGACGCTCCTTCAGGTATGCTTCATGCTCGTATGTTTGTTTGTCTGCAACCTGTATTTGGTTGCCTTATAAAAGTGCACTGAGGCATTGAGATCCCCCTTGGACCTTCACACTAAACTCGCAATGGACAAAGGCGCACGCACCTGGAAAACTGAAGCTTCATCTGATAAAACATCTAGAGTTGTTTCTAGACCAGGATAACCTGGCCACTGTCAGTCACGCACTGGTAACATCCAGATTGGGTTGCCCCAATGTGCTCTATTTAGGTCTGCCCCTAAGATTGGCTCTGAAGCTGCAGCAAGTGCAAAATGCAGCAGCTCAGCTGCTCACTAGCACAGAATATCACCACCATGAAGCTGAACTGATTGCACTGGTCAAAGGACTATTTATTTCCCACACCCGTTTCCAGTTGAAAGACATTTCCCCCTCTTTTCCAAATATCCCATTTTAAAACACAAGGAAGGAAACAAATCCCTAGGCAAAATATTGCATTTTGGAACAGATTGCATTAGTGCAGTCAAAGAATAAATGGCTGCTGGAGACAGCACCCTAACAATTTCATCCATCTCTCCTGCAACAGAGCCAGTAATCTCTCCCAAAAGCAAATGAAAAGTGATAAAACAGAGAGACATTTTTCTCCATAACTATCATATACTCCTTTTTGAGAATAAAATTTAAAAGTGGCTCTTTTTTTAACCCCTGCTAGACTCTAGCAATCATGAACTTCAGGACAAGGGTACATATGTGCAGATAATTATATGTTCCTTTAAAATCTTCTCATTCTGCCTGAGGAATGTCAGTTTAAGGATCCTACAGATGACCTGTTTATTGAATAGTCCTCCACATTGACTTGCACAAACCTTATCCAGAGGTTAGATCATGTCCAGTCTTTACTGAACATTCAGTCTGATTTATTTTGTCACAATGAGCATTCATTCTGAATTCATCCTGATAGGTTTGTGCAGTGTTTATATATTTCCCCATTAACGATTTGTTCATCCCAAATTTTAAGTGCATTTCCTATCACTTTCCTACTATATATATTTTTTAAAGTGGATTTATTGCACCAGGGTGATCCACTAACAACATGAACCGTAATGTCCTGAGTGCACTTGAATCCATCCCCAAAATAGTCTGAAGGTGACCTAAGTTAGGACTGTGTGTTCCAGCCAAGAATATCAAACTAGGGAATTGCATTCCCACAGGATGGAACTATCACGGTCATCTTCCTTGCTTCCCTGCAGTGAGTAGATGGGGGACCTGGGGAAGGAGGCAATGGCTAGTCACTATGAGACAAAGTTCATGAATATTGATTCTTTGATAGTCCTCATTTTACCACAAGATGCTAACTTTCCTTTCTTTTCATTTTGTATTCATCCTTTGACTATGGAAGATGCTGTCTTAGTGAGGTCAACCATCCCTATTTCACTCGTGTGCAATATCACAGATATTGGTGAATACTGAATAAACTATGTTCTGTGGCCAGAATTGAAATCTGTGTATTTTATAAAATAGCTTATACTTCCCCCTCCCCAAAAACTTGCACCGTGTGACATTCCCCCTTCCTGTTCATTTTACCCACATTACAGCTGTAAGTCTATAAATGACAGGCTGCAGCCTATCATCAGCTGACAGATCGCCCTGCATCAGCTCTGAGAGAATGGGAGAACTTGTCATCTGTCTGGTTCTCCTCACATTCTCTGTCAGCTTCACTGCATTCGGGTTGCATGTCACAGCCATCTGAGCAAGTTGAATGTAACAGTGTAAACATCAGCTTGGGAGCCAAATCAATCAAATGTATGACTACAGCCACACCGGAGAGCTTGTGCTATGGTGATAAAAGAACAGAGACTAAAAGGGGGCTTCTTGAAGCCCTTCAGTGTGCTATCACTGACATTTCATTTAAATTCCTCTGTTTTCTGGGCTTTAGCTATTGGTGGCTTAAATGAGAAAGGGAAAATTAAACAGCTGTTGAGTCCTAGAATGGTTCCTGACGACTAAGCTTATCTGAGGCCAAGCTCTGTCATTCCTTTGCTAAGTTTCTGCATGCCAACACAGGAGGAATATCAGCTATGCATGAAAATTTGGTAAATTTGCATTGTCTGTGTGAGAAGCCCCAAACCAGCTGATGGCTTTTTGCTGGTGATGCTGAGGGCTAGTATATCACTTCCATCACATGGAAAAACATCATGCATTCCATCCAGGTAGAATGAGGAGCATTCTTAGCTCAGGCAAGATCTTATTGACTCACGTGAAGTTCAGATCCACAAAATGTCGGCCACCATTCCCAAGCAATCTCACATCCAACCTTCTGCAGGTCTATCTACACACACAGAATGATGTGGTCAAATTGGTAGAGTGTAGTGTAACCCTGGGGCCTGCAATGAGGGAAGCAGGTGCTTGAAAACACCTACACCTCCCCAAAAAGATTTCCTGAAAGTATAAAACTAATATACAGTGGAACCTCGGGTTGCGGACGTAATCCGTGACGAAGCTGTTTTAAGTGGTATCATGCCTTAAATGTGTGTTGTGACTGTAGCCTTTGTGTATGAAGCAGGTCCAGTAAGGGGCAGAAAGTGGGAAGAGAGGGAGAAGCCTGAGGGGCAGAAAGGGATGTATTCAGCCCCTGGGCCTGTGGTTTACCACCCCTGGCACAAGCCCAGGCTGTGAATATCGATACAGGAGCAAGGGGATTCATTGGTGTATTTAAACCAATTTGGAATGGTTTGCTTTTCTTAAGAAAAACCCTACTCTGAAACCACCAGAAACATTTTTCAGAATGTGAAAAGCAGTGGGAACTTTCCCCCACTCTATCCCCCCCTGGGAGAGTTCTTGCGAATATGTAAGATTGAAGATTGCAGTCTGAGAGAGGCAGAATCGTGACAAGAGATCAAATAACCCCAGAATCATCTTTAACCTTTCCTACCCAGCTACCGAATTGGCTTGAAGGTCTGAGGAAGTTAATGGCAATGCCCATGACAATGCAAATGACAAAGTGTCTCTTTCGCCCAGCTGAAGTGGCATTTATGGGAATATTTTTCAGCCGTGTTCCAAGAGAATAACGTTCAGTGCACTAAATAAATAACGTCAGGGAAAAATGTCAGGAATAATGCCAAAACAATAATGACTTTGTAGCAGTTATAGAAAGCGCTTTGAAGGATAACAAAAACTTTAGGCCAAACAAAAGCAGGCTGTTTGGTTTGCTCCGCATGGTATGTTTAAGCACTGGGCTGTTTGAACAGCCTGTGGGAACTTAAGCGGATTCTCTGGGGCTGCCACAAGGAAAAACAACTGACCGGGTTACAGGCTTATAATGGCTGCATTTGCATTAGCCAGTGTTTCCCCTCAGATCTGTGATCCCAATCACATGGTCAAACATGCACTTGCATTATTAACACACAGGAATTCCCATAGAAAATGGGGCCGGATGATGTAACCCCAGTAAACTTAGTATTCCTAAGCCATTGCCTGAGTCCCAGCATTGCCCAAGACAGTGATTTTCAAGGTTTCTTAGAAGCCTATAGGAGATTCCTCAATAAGATGATCACTTATCATCACATGCTGTTTACTCACAGCTAACAGCCTTCCCCTGTAATGTACAGATAGAGTGGGACTGTTGGGTTGATTCAATTTTCTCTTAGCTGATGTGAAGTACATTTTACTTCATAACTTTCTTTCTAGGAGGACTAGATACTCACTTTTTCCATATAAAAATGAAAGCTCATGGTCTAGGGCCCTGCCCAGGAGTGTCAATGAAAGCTCAATAAAGATCGACAGTGGGATAGCCAACATGGAGCCCTTAAGATGTTGTTGGAGCACATATAACATCATCCCATGCCGGCTGGGACTCAAGGGCGAAGAAGAAGAAGAAGAAGAAGAAGAAGGAGGAGGAGGAGGAGGAGGAGGAGGAGGGGAGGAGGAGTAGTTTGGATTTGATATCCTGCTTTGTCACTACCCGAAGGAGTCTCAAAGCGGCTAACATTCTCCTTTCCCTTCCTCCCCCACAACAAACACTCTGTGAGGTGAGTGGGGCTGAGAGACTTCAGAGAAGTGTGACTAGCCCAAGGTCAACCAGCAGCTGCATGTGGAGGAGCGGGGACGCGAACCCGGTTCACCAGATTACGAGTCCACCACTCTTAACCACTACACTACACTGGCTCTCATAGTCCGACAACATCTGGTGACACCAGGTGGTCTACATTGACTGCCAGCAACTCTCCTGAGTTTCAAGGAGAAATCTTGTCAAGCCCTGCCTGGAGTACCAGGGAATGGGTCATACGGTCTACTTCTCTCATGACCGTATCACACCAGACTGTATCACACCAGACCACACACTGGAAGTTAGTACACTGGAAGGAAGTGACTAGCTTACTTTTAACGAAGGGCAGTTTTTAAACTTGATTCCCCATCTGCATGGTATAGACTGGTTAGGTTGTACAATAGGCATTTTCTCTTTTGTTGCTTTAGTTTGGGTGCAGCAAGTGTGATGACCCCAATTCCCATTACCCCCGACCAGTTGGGGCTGTGGGAGTTGTAGTCCAACATCATTTGGGAGGCCACCATGTTGGCTAGCCATGGGTTACTTCAGGCATCCCCAAACTTCGGCCCTCCAGATGTTTTGGACTACAATTCCCATCTTCCCTGACCACTGGTCCTGTTAGCTAGGGATAATGGGAGTTGTAGGCCAAAACATCTGGAGGGCCGCAGTTTGGGGATGCCTGGGTTACTTGCTGCCATTGGGGTGATCTTTTCCTCCACTCTTTCAATAAGTACTTGTTCATTGAGTAAGGATCCTAAACTATGCTACTAAAAGGCTGCAAGATCCAGCTTCCTTAAACATGTTTACTTGCTTATTATGTGAAATGTATTTGCCTGTGCTTGCACACCATCCATGTGGCATTTGTTCAAATTGCTCTCCAAATAGTTTCCAGTTTTAATCACAATATGCTAAGAAACCTTACAATGAAGATTTATGTCTTGCAGCTAAACAATTCACAAAAGCTAGTTTTCCTTTTCAAAGCAGATGGATTGCTAAATCCAGAAACAAACAGTAAAGGCATCTTAAAATGTGTCCCCACAATCCTCCCAGTACAGCATTATAATTGTTTGTAATGAAAGCATACAGAAGACCCAGAAAGGCTCCCCCCAAAAGAAACATACATAAAGGATGCCCCAAGATTCCATCTTTCTGCATCCAGCTTCCTACAACATCCAGCATTTTTATTTCATTCCCCTTCCTTTCTGTTTCACACATACACTCAACAAGATCTCAGCTCTCCCCACATCCTGTTCTACTATTTGTCATATCAAATGCTACCAAGTCCAACCCAGCAGTGATATATTCTCTGAATTGTTTTTCAGTTACCAGATGAATGCCTGGTTTCCTTACAAGGTGAGCCAGTAGGTCTCCTGGCCAATGTCTAACTTCCCCTCAGGTGTGTTTGTTCACCTGGCTAATCCTAATAGGCAAGTCATAATTTAGAGCTGAAGGTAGCTGTAAACATGCCTTCTTGACACATACCTGTAGTTTTTTTTAATATACTATTGATTATATTAACATGCCTACCAATGATTAAAAATGCTTGAACCAAGTGAGATTTGGGGAAAATTCTGGCCTGTCTTATTAAACCAACTTCCAGGACATAGAATCATAGAATTGTAGAGTTGGAAGGGACCCTGAGGGTCATCTAGTCTAAGCCCTTTGCAATGCAGGAGTACTCAACACGTGGTTCCCATCCAATTTGAAACCAAACTGGACCCTGCTTAGCTTTGCAAATGTGCTAGCAGTCTTATTGCATCCATTAGAGCCACAGGAGGGCCTCACTATGATCTGAGCAGGTTTGAGTAGTATGATTGGGGGGGGGGGGAACAGGACCTCTCAGATAAGCAGTTCCTAGCCTCTGTAGGTCTTTATATACCAGCAGTAAAGCCTTCAACATGACTTCATAGGAAGTTGGCAGCCAATGCAGATCATTTGACAGCTGTGCTACATGCTGGTGAACATGCTCCTAACATCAGCCAAGCTGCAACACTCTCCACCCACTCTTCTGGGCCAACCTTAAAGGCAGACCCAAATAAAGTGCACTGCAGTAATCCAACCCTTGCTGCCTCAGTGGTTATTTACTAGGGATCAGGGAGAAATTCAACTCACTTCACATTTAAAGGCAAACCTACCTAATGCACACTTTCTGAAACAATGCATGGCCTGAAACACAGCCATTCTCTGGAACTCGCACTGCCCTAAATTTGTAATGCAGTTCTCCTGCCAAGTATTAGGATGCATATGCATGCATACAGTAGTGAAAATAGCATATAGAAATGCATTATTCAGATAGATCTGTAGGAGATTAAAAAATCAATGATGATGGTAATGAAAACAGACATGCAAAGTTGCATACAAAAAATGTGCACCTTGGTAGAAAACCATTATTAGGAGAGATTCATTCCCCTTGCTAAACAGCTGGTCTATAATATTATTGCTCTGAGGCATACAGGTCTTGCTGGCCCTGTTCTTCCATCTAAAGGTGCTGTAATTCTAGTTAGCTTTTTTTAAAAAATTGATGGGCATCCTGGTCTGCATGTTACCTCCAGACCTGCCAAGCCAGCAAAGCACTTTGACTGTTCCTCAGCATTATAAAACCACAAATGCCATAATTCCCCCAGTAATTAGACATTATTCTGTTCAGTTCCTTGCAATCCAGTGGTTCACGGCCTTCACCTAACCACTCCGGTGCCTTCATCAAACCCATGATGCTACCTGAAGCACAAAGCTTCTTCCTGTCACATGGAAGGGATGGCCTTGAATGGGCTTTGTGCCTGCAAATCTGACCTATAATGTGTATATGGGGTTTGTTTGAGGGCCAGGAGCTGGTGGTGTTTGGTGATCTTTCTTGTTTTGGACACAGAAATTACCTGGGTTACCTGCTCTGTGTTAGTTAGTATTAACTTTTCTGCCTATCTAGTTAGCAAGTTTTGCCCTCAAGTCCTCTTTTCCTTAAAAAAAATAAATTCCTTGTAACTATAGTGTACTTCAAAAAAATTATGGAAAATGTTATTTTCCCTCAGCCCTGCTATGCTTCACCACATTTTCCTCTGTGTCCATCTGGCCATATGAGTCATGCCCCTAGCAATCTGGGATCTGCTTCGGACTAAGCAGTGTAGCAAGTCATGAGATCTGAAGAAAACTGTCTTTGGTGGTGGAACACTTCCTTTTTTTACTTTTGGAGAGCACAGTAACTGTACTCAAGAGTACCAAGAGACATCCCCACCCTCCCTGCAAAAAAACCTTCTCCTGCAAATTTGCATGTGTTGATTTAGGATATGAAAAATAATTTCCTTCTGGCATCTCTACTTCCCACAGCCTGAGTGATTCATATAACCTGTTGGTTAAATTTTGTCCTGGTGATTATGTTTCACTGTACTATATTCTAGTTATTATGGATGATATGCCTATAATTTCCCTTAGAAAAGGAGACACTTTGCCACTTTGCCAGGGCTCTTAAGGCCAGCCTTTCACAACCTGTTGTTCTCCAGATGTTTTGGACTATCATCCCCATTATCCTTCACCATTGGCCATGTCGGCTGGGGATGATGGGAGTTATAGTACGAGACCAGGAACGGCTAAATAAGGCAGTCCTTAGCAGTAGTCCTGACTCCAGGAACCCTCACCTGTCCAGACTTCCAGTCTGAAAAACAAGACCCTTGTTACATGTAGTTGACCACTTCACATGCCCATCAACACTTCCACAAAAAGAAACTGACAACTTGGAAAGCTCTTACCAATCCTGGAGTTGTTGTTGTTGTTGTTGTTGGTCATCTAAATGCCTTAGTCACCATTGAAGAAAAATAGTTCTTTCAAAAAACATTTCCACCCAGAAAATGATTGCTTAGCTAAAATCCTTTGAGTCAGAGCTTTATATTCTTATAGCAGGCTAATTTGTTTCAGGATTTTAACATACACCTTTCAATAATGGACACAAACATGTCAGCTTCAGAGCGTGTCGTCAGTTATTTGGAGGCTTTGTGGACTTGCCTGCAGCACACAGGATTATAGTATTGGGATAATTCAGCACTTTGTACCAAGTAGTACTATTCTCAAGGCAAGCAAAACAAAACAAGAAAGCCATTTTTAAAAAAAGAAAGAAAGGAAAAGGAAAAAGGAGATGATAGTTATTGGTTACAGAATATAAACACAATCATTGAAAGCTGGAAATGAGACTATGAGCCGAGTTTTTACATCCATTATTCACACAGAAATCTCCAACAACAGTAAAAAGTCCCAGAAACTGAACTGATAACATGGATTGTCTTGTAAAAGTCTCACCACCACATATGGTAAAGATCTCAAAAATAGCAGAGGTGGGGGTAGAATAATTGTAAAAGCAAACACATTCTAAGATTGGACTGAAATCGCTGTGTGGGAAAACATGTGGTTGTGTGTTTCTGGTGCTCTGAAATTATTCTTCAGCTATAGGAAGTACTTCCCCCCCCCTTCTCTTTTTTACAAAGCCAGTCTCTCATACTGACATTCTTTTGTGGTAATATGTGTAGGCCGAGAAGCTGAAGACTTGTGGCTCTATTGTGAAGCTCTCTTTTGTCCATATTATCTCACAGCTGCAGGCTTTAATCAAAGATTATTAGATATAAGGATTTGTGTCTAACATCCAAGGCATCGTTTCTACCGAGAAATGTTCTATTTCGGAACTTTAACATCCAAGACAATGACATTAATCTTGGTGTACCGAAAATTAATGTAATACGTGGGATACTGGAAGGAGGGAAACTGTGGAAGACTGAAAGTGTAAATTTGTTTTTCCAAGTTGATGTCAGAAACCAAACAATGTCTGACTTAGGGCTTAGCTCGGTGCTTTTCACATGCTGCTCCAGAAAGAAACCCGAAACTCCTGCAAAGTTCAGCAAGGGTTCTCAAGCAAAACGTCACTGGCAGAAGGCAAAACTTCCCCAAAAGGCAGTTTCATCACTTATTCCCCACCTCAATAGTTCACAGTGTACAGGAGGGTTGGCTGCTAGCTAGAGGTTGGGTTTGTAGCTCATGTAGTGCAGCTCAACCAGCCTTCTATAATGCAGGTTTTGAAAATGGGGACATTTGGGCAATTTGGAGGAGCAGGGGGAACTTGCTAGTGCTGTAATGACAACGAAGCTTCTCTTAGTATCCACCAGTCACCATTTTGATCCTGAATGAGCCCGAACATTTGGGGTGGAGAGGAGCAGCAACCAAATCATTTGGGGCTGCCATTTCTATTCACCACCCACTGGAAGTATGCTATATCCAGGACGTGGGTGGAGCAGGGAATGCAGGATGAATCTCAAGTGGAGCTCTGCATCTAACACTACAGAAAAGGAGGTAGCAAACCCAAAGAAACCCAAGAATGCTACAGTTGCCAGCATCCATCTGTAATCCCTCTCCAAACATTTGCTATACCCACATATTCACACTTACTGATTCTCCACTTTTTCCAAACACGACCCACCCTTTAAAGGTTTGTGTCCAAGCACCCTTTCTTTGGGTCCAGAGCTTTCCCCACCACAAAAAAAAAAATGCTCTCTAAAGCTCAATCAGAACACACAACAGTCCACAGAAAACCCAAACTGATGCTTCTCCAATTGTGCACTTGTAAGTGAGTTTTTGTGGGCAAAGCTCCAGGGCAAGTGCTGGGGGAGGGGCAAGATCACAGTGAGTGATCACAAGAGCTTGCAGCACCCAAAATGGCCGTGTTCTTAGGCAAGAGAGAGAGAGAGAGAGAGAGAGAGAGAGAGAGAGAGAGAGAGAGATGTTCTGGTTTTACCAGGACAGTTGAGAGGGATATGTGATATACTTTACTGGCGCACACAACTTGTGTGCTCTATGTAGAGTCCAAGCCAATCTCACAGGCTCCAGGTCTCAAATTAATCTCAGTAGGAGCAGCCAAGCAGTCCAGTAGAGGTTGGCTTTTCTTCAAGACTAGGGCCAGTTTTAAAGTTTCTTGTACTTAATGGTCTCTATCGCAAATAGCCTGCAGAAAAGTCTACAGAACAACTCCCTAGACTCACCTACCTCTCCCAGTGTGGGATTACCTCTTAAAGGGCCAGGGCACACACACGGACACACTAACACACTAACAGTTACCTATGATATGGAGATTTCCAACTCTGTTAATAAACTCTGAGAACAGAGCTTCAGTTGGTCCTAACTTGTTAATTTTCGCATTATATAAACTGATTATGCCTAAATTTTCCATCAGCCTACATAGAGGTATGGTTAATCCCCAAACTTCCCCTTTCCTTACTGCTACTTAATTACTTACATATTCCATTAAGATATTAATGAATTGCTTGTAATCTTCCTTAAAGCAAAACCCTTTGGGTACAGTTTGCAGTGAGACTCAAAACAAGCTCCCCCTCCTTTCCCAGGTTGTATCTGCTTTCCTACGGTGAGTCAGCCAGCAGCACATACACCACCAAAAACACAAAAGCAAAACCCAACCTTCACGGATTTAAATGTATAATTCTCAACTCACCTAAGGGATTTACCTTTGCAAGGGTGGGGGAGAGCGAGATCTATTAGGATACATCTTAATGCCTGAATCATTCCTTTTCAGAAAAAGGTACTTATGCAAATGAGTAGTATTAAGCAACATACCTCAGCCTCCAGAGAAGCATTGCAGAGTTTTATCTGAAATAACTCTGTTGTTGATGATGGTGGCGTTTGGTGTGCTATTTTGCCTTTACCACAAGAATGGAAGGACAAGTGATACCAGAACATAAAAGCACTATGCGAAAGGAGACAAGGCTCGTGCTGGTACTAGACATTGCCCTCACTGGCTGAGGCTGATGGGAGTTGAAGGATGGCCACAAATGTTGGTGTTTAGTCGTTTAGTTGTGTCTGACTCTTCGTGACCCCATGGACCAGAGTACACCGGGCACTCCTGTCTTCCACTGCCTCCCACAGTTTGGTCAAACTCATGTTCGTAGCTTCAAGAACATTGTCCATCCATCTCATCCTCTGTCATCCCCTTCTCCTTGTGCCCTCAATCTTTCCCAACATCAGGGTCTTTTCCAGGGAGTCTTCTCTTCTCATGAGGTGGCCAAAGTACTGGAGCCTCAGCTTCAGGATCTGTCCTTCCAGTGAGCACTCAGGGCTGATTTCCTTCAGAATGGATAGGTTTGATCTACTTGCAGTCCATGAGACTCTCAAGAGTCTCCTCCAGCACCATAATTCAAAAGCATCAATTCTTCAGCGATCAGCCTTCTTTATGGTCCAGCTCTCACTTTCATACATCACTACTGGGAAAACCATAGCTTTAACTATACGGATAGATATCCTAAATCAATACAGATGTTCTTAATGAAACACTTTGGGCTCTTTGTGTGACTTATTACTTGGAAAAGCCCTACTGCACAGTACTAGCTCGAAGCTCACCTCCTTTTCAGGGCTGTGCTTGAGGCAAAACAGAAAATGGCACCAAGGCCTCTGCCACCACTGCCACCTGAGGTGGCCAGAGGAGGCTTGAAGAAGCCCTGGAATGCTGGCAGTGGCAGGGGAGAAAAAGGAGGCCAGAAAGGAGCAGGTAGCAGTGGCAGGCAGGTGACAGTGGGCAACCATCGCAGTAGGTAGCAAGTGGCATGCTCCTCAGGGCCCAGATCCGCTGCCTCTCCCAACTGTCTTGCAGCCTGCTGTCTGAGGTGACTGCCTCACCGAGCCCATGGGCAAGGCCTTCACTGCTCCTTTTGCATGGTCTTTATGCTGGTCAATTTCCCCCCATAAAATATGTGGTGAGAGAATAATGAGTTGAATCCAGACTCTCACTGGAGGAGGCACTTTTTGTCTGATGCCCACTGGCAGAGGTAGATTCAGGGGAGCATGACCAGTTCACCCACACTGGGCACCAAGCAACCATGGCGAACAATGGAAGGTGAGAGGCGGGGGTACTGAATTTTAGTGGTACACAGGGTCCCAATGAAATTTTAAAGCACGAAGTCCGCCATTGCCCATGAAAAGCTGCTCTAGAGAGTTGGGGGACCCACTAGAACAGCATGGGAAGTTGTGCAGAAAGCTGCAGGGTGAAATCAGTAAAAATTGTCTTTCTCCAACCCCTCTTCTACCAAGAACTTCTGCTGAATCTCAGCCCATTCCCTTAATGAAAGGGGCTCTCTCATTCATCCAAGGGCAAGTCTGTTATATATGGATGGTACCACAATCCTAGGACTGTGGGGGACAGGAGGCGGGCAGGTGTGGAGGACTCCCTGGTCCTGAATGGGGTAACTGTTCCCCTGAAGGACCAGGTGCACAGCCTGGGAGTCATTCTGGACTCACAGCTGTCCATGGAGGCACAGGTCAATTCTGTGTCCAGGTCAGCTGTCTATCAGCTCCACCTGGTACGCAGGCTGAGACCCTACCTGCCTGCAGATTGTCTCGCCAGAGTAGTGCATGCTCTGGTTATCTCCCACTTGGACTACTGCAATGCGCTCTACGTGGGGCTACCTTTGAAGGTGACCCGGAAACTACAACTAATCCGGAATGCGGCAGCTAGACTGGTGACTGGGAGCAGCCACCGAGACCACATAACCCCGGTCTTGAAAGATCTACATTGGCTCCCAGTACGTTTCCGAGCACAGTTCAAAGTTTTGGTGCTGACCTTTAAAGCCCTAAATGGCCTCGGTCCAGTATACCTGAAGGAGCGTCTCCACCCCCATCGTTTTGCCCAGACACTGAGGTCCAGCTCCGAGGGCCTTCTGGCGGTTCCCTCATTGCGAGAAGCCAAGTTGCAGGGAACCAGGCAGAGGGCCTTCTCGGTGGTGGCGCCTGCCCTGTGGAACGCCCTCCCATCAGATGTCAAAAAGGAAAACAGCTACCAGATTTTTAGAAGACATCTGAAGGCAGCCCTGTTTAGGGAGGCTTTTAATGTTTAAGAAATTAGTGTATTTTAATGTTTCTGTTGGAAGCTGCCCAGAGTGGTTGGGGAAACCCAGCCAGATGGGCGGGGTATAAATAATAAATAATAATAATAATAATTATTATTATTATTATTATTATTGGACTGAAACAGATACGATGTGGGAGATTGATGATTAGATCTCCCTACTGAGGCTTGTTTGGATCATAGCAATGGTGCTAGGGAAGGTGCTGAATAGCCCCTTACCCCCCAAACATTTTCTTGATCTAATTTGTCCCCACCAGCAGGGGGAGAAAAGGCATGCACAAAACTATCACCTTTCACCTCCCCTGTTGCTACTGTGGATCAGTTGTGTGTGAGGGGGGGGGCGTTATGGAGAAGATTATTTAAAGGTTTTTCACTAATTTTCACTAATTTCCTGTGCTTTATAAAAATAAAATACATTGGAGCTATGTCCATGTAATTAAAATCAATCCAGCCCAAATTAGGCTGCAGTCCTCCTTGCCTGGGAGTAAGTCCTCCAGTGAATTCAATTTTGTAAAGAAGAAAAGGGATTGCTTTTGAGCATTTAAAAAGTACCATTTATTTATTTTATTTTATTTTATAAATGTATAACCTGCCTTTCAGGGGCAGAAACCCTCACATTACAGCAAGCATAAAACATTTAAATAGCCAGCCCATTAAAACACCTAAGAGCCCAACAGAAATAATTGACAATCACATTTTTTAAAGGCAAATCAAATGTGCAGTGTTGCCCATAGCTAATAATGACATGGAGATATTTTTAAGGTCTGCTCACCCCTGGCTTCATCTAGTCTCATCTGAGCATCCGTTGACACCCATGATAACACAAAGGGATGCAATTCTATTAGCTTGCATTTGAACATACGGGCACATCTTCTAGAAAAGCCATTTGGTCCTGATTTGAAGACGCCAAGTAATGACAAACCTAACCACATCCCATGGTAATCTGTTCCACCGGTTAATTACCCAAAACGTTAAAACATTGTTTCCAATTTGAGCTTGGCTGAATTTGAGCCATGGGGTCTTTTTGGACCATTATCTATGAGATTAAAAAAGACCTTTAGCAAATAACAGCCCCCTGTGTATGCAATTCTGGACTGCAATCACATTACCTTGTAAACAGCTCCTCAATAAACTTTAATCAAAAGGACCTTATTTGAGTTACATCTTCCAAGATGTGGCAATGAAGGAGGCAAAAAAAGGTTTACCGTACCTTGCAACCTCTGCTGCATCCTCAAGTAGCCATGCAGTGGAGTTTTTCTCCCAGTGGTGACTGCTATCAAGCTCAGCTATTGCGGTTTTAGAGTCCTCTGAAACCTGCTGTGACAAACGTATGAGGCATTCACTCTAGACCAGGGGTGTCAAACTCAAATTCATCGGGGGCCGCATCCGCAGTTTAGTCACCCTCAAAGGGCCGGTTGTATCTGTAGGACTATGTGTCCACTCTTTATTATCATAAATTATTGTCACTGCATTCAATTATTACTGTTTTTTTGTAATAATGTAAGTAATAACTAGCTCTGAAAGCAGAAACATAGTCAGAATAACGGCAAGTAGATATTCAAATGTACAATTATTGTACAATTGATTGAAAAATGATTTTTGGTAACTGCACTGGGTGGTGGAGGCTCGCTAGGGTTTCATGCAGGACCTTTGCAGAGCTACTAGTACCTGGAGATGCTGGGGTCCTTCTGCATGCAGGACAGATGTTCTGCCAGTGAGCCACCACCCTTCACCAAAGGGACTGGCTGAGGTTGACTCACTGGAGCTGCTCTCCTGGTTCCAAGGTTTAAGGGCCAGAAGTATAAAGCAGCATCCTATGTTTCTGAGGAGAGGGAGAGGGAGGGGAGGGGAGGAAGGAAGGAAGGAAGGAAGAAAAGAGGGAGTGGGAGGGAGGAAGGAAGGAAAGAGGGGAGAGAAAGAAGAGTAGGAAATAAGGAAGGGAATAAAGAAGGAAAGAAAAAGAAAGAGGGAGAGAAGACGGAAAGGGAGAAAGAAGGAAGGAAGTAGAGGGAAAGAAAGAATAAGAATGAGGGAGAGGAAGAAAGATGGGAAGGACGGAAGGAAGGAAGGAAGGAAGGAAGGAAGGAAGAAAGAAAGAAAGAAAAGAAGGAGTAGGAGGGAGAGAGGAAGGAAAGAGGGGAGAGAAAGAAGAGTAGGAAAGAAGGAATAAAGAGGGAAAGAAAAAGAAAGAGGGAGAGAAGACAGAGATAAAGAAGGAAGGAAGGAGAGGGAAAGAAAGAATAAGAACGAGAGAGAGGAAGAAAGAAAGGGAAGGGGGGGTCGCCGCCTTGATTCAGCGCCAGAAAAGAGCGCAAAGGGACCCAGGGGCAAAAAGCATTTCCTGTGCAGCGTGAGGCAGCGGGTGTCCGTTTTAGGAGAAGTGCGTAAAGCCTCAGAGTTGCACGTTCATGAGGCTGAGCCGCGGCAGCAGGAGGAGGAGGTGAGGCAAGAGGAGGTGCCCGGCAGCGCCGTGCGGAGAGTCCTGAGCCTCTGGGACGCAGCAGTGCTCTGTAGCACTTTGAATCCTCCTCCTCCTCCACACGGCGCTGCTGGGTGCTTTGTCTGTGCTTCAGCAGCAGCAGCAGCCGTTTCCAGGCGCCGAGCCGTGGCAGGAGGAGGAGGATTCAAAGTGCTACAGTGCACTGCTGCGTCGCAGAGGCTCGGGACTCTCTGTGCGGCGCTGCCGGGCGCTGACCCGGCAAGCTGCCTCCTCCTTCTCCTGCTGTGGCTCGGGGCGCTCCACGCAGCGCTGCTCTGGCCGCCTTTCTACCCCCCCCCCCGCCCCCAGCTGTTTGCCGGCGCTTTGTCGGCGCGGCGCTTTAGCAGCAAGGTCCCGCTGCTGGGTCCCGCTGGCTGGGGTGCTCGGCGGGCCACATAACGAGGTCTGGCGGGCTGGATTTGGCCCCCGGGCCTTGTGTTTGACACCCGTGCTCTAGACTTTTGGGTTCACTCTTACCTGGATGTGCCAATTGCTAGTTCCTTTGGAGCTGTCCAGTACTGGTCAGATGTCATGGGATCAGTTTCAGGTTTTGTAATCTGACGGTGTAGACATGCTGTTCTTAATCTGTGCGGCCCTTGCCCTTTGTGGCTAAGCCATTCTAGCCAGAAGAGCTTTACCAAGTGAGGCAAATTCTATTAAATTTAGTAGGGAAAAGATTAGTCCCAGGTAAGTTGGTTTAGAATTGTAGTCTAAACTGCAATCTTCTTCTTTTTAGTTTAATTTTTTAATTAAATTTCTGTTTTACATTTTATAATATTCACTTAAACAACCTTAAAATATCAATGACTTCCCTTCCTCTCTTTCCATGGTTCATTTTGCACAACATAAATCCCTGAATATTTTATATAAACTAAAGCATTCAGTATTCCATTATTATATCCATCAAAACGTATTTACACTGTTGAATTTATCTTAATGCTGCCCACAATTTCAAATAGGCTAAACTGCAATCCTAACCCTACTTCCTCCAAGTTGTAAATCTTATGGAAGTTAACAGAATTTAACTTGTTGTTGTTTTTTGAATGATATTTATTCATTTTTCCCCATCACCAAACCTGAACATTGTTCTTCATGCTTGTATACATATACATATACATACATATACATATACAGAATTTAACTTGTAAGTAGACATGATTAGGAGTATTGTAGGTCACGTATCTCTCTCACAACAAAGATTGCAACCCTATCCCTACTTATCTCACAAGGACCGACCTCCTTGGCTCCAACTGGATGACCTCCTAGGCTCTGCCCAGGCCTAAATGCTACAAGGTCTAGGTGCTACCAGCCTCCACTACAGTAACCCAACCCTGGGATCCCAGTGCATGGGTCACTGTGGCCAAGGTGCCCCTGTCCAGGAACAGCTCTAGCTGAAATAACAGCCAAAGGTGGCAAAAGTTGTTCCTACCCATGGAAGCCGCCACTAGGTGCACACCAGTCTATGCACATGTTCCTTCAGAGGGAGTGGGATCCCATCCATAACAGATAATTCCTGGACCTGGGAACCACCCACCCACAGGGCCTCTGTCTTGTCAGGATTCAGACTTAGCTTATTGACCCTCATCCAAGTGCAGGTCCAGGACATGCACAGCCAGAGAAAAATACAAAGAAATAGAGTGTGTAGTATATGAAAATAGAACTCAGCCTTGGCAAGAAGTCCCTGTATAAATAACATCCTAGACATGAATTGGACAACTGGGAGGAAGTGTAGGTGTGTTGTTGCAAACCCAATTCCTGATTGAACATCTGTTGGATTTCCGCAGAGATATTGGCAAACAGAAGAGGCCAGTGCCATCAATCTAAGCTGATGGAAGAACAGTTATTTCTACTTCTGGCCTAGACTATAATTGGCATCCTGCACCATCTGTACAGAGAGGGAGAAAAATTGCAAACAGGACCAAAGCTGTCATTCAAAAAGTGCAAGAGCTGGAGAGAGAATAGTAGAATGCCAACACATCATGTTCCCTTCGTGAATGATGGCCACCGGTTTTAGAATCTTGTCCTTCCTTCCATCATCTCAGGGGGGGGCAACTCTCTGACTTTTAATATCTGGAAGCGGAAAAGCCACTTAATTTATTTGAAAACACATGCTGTAAAAATCTGCTGTCACTCTTCAACCCCTGAAAAAAATAAAAGTAGGAGCTTCTGACCTTTTGCTGTCATCAGCTGTCCAAAGGGTTCAAAATACTAATTTAGTTTTATCTGGCATGGGCCATTAATTAGGGTTTAGCCATAATTTCTTCAAAAAATGGCCAAGCATGCTCATGGGAGTTGTAGTCTAGGATGATGGGAGTTGTAGTCCAGAATTCTGAAGGTTTCCTATCCCTTCTATAAAGAATAGGAAGAAATTGTGTCTTAGAGGCTCATACCTGCCAAGTTCCGGCCTGAGAAATAAGGGACTGGACCGGACGTAGCAGACCGGAAGTAGCGCTGCAGCCATTTTGGAACTGGGCAAAGCAGTATCAAAAGTCGCTTCTGAGCATACTCTGCCCAGTTCCAAAATGGCCGCCGCACCAGAATAAACCGGGGAAAAACAAAAAAAATCATTTTTTCGGCTGGGGGCAGCTGGAAAAACGGGGGTTTCCCGGGGAATACGGGAGACTTGGCAGCTATGGAGGCTGTGAGCAAGGCTGCTTTGCTTTTGATGATGCATCTTTGCATTTCCCCCCATGTCACCCAGCTACATCACTGCCTTTCTTACCTCCATCCCTTCCTTTCCCATTCCCCATTCACCGTCCCTATAGCACAAACATTCTTTGCTGCATGCAACACCTTGGCTCATGGATACTTCAGGAGAGGAAGATGGCAGTGCAGACTTTTGCCTCCTATGGCAAAATGTGTAGATCCAGCACTGACTCTCAGCATCACAACAACCCCATACAAGGTGGTTTACACCAATAGTAATGACTGGTCCAGGATCTCTTAATCTTCGTGGTTGCACAGGGGTTCGAACCCAAATCATAGCCTGAAACCTAATCTACAACATGACACAGGCTTTCTTTCTCCCCCCCTTTTAAATACTGTATTATTTTATTAATTTTCCAAAAACAAAAATAAAATAAAAACAATACATTTTCAAATAAAATAAAATAAAAGAGTTGACTTACCCCTATTCCCTTCCCTGGTTCCATAGTTTAACATCATACCACATGTCCATTTTAAATTATACAATCATTAAAATTACTTATTGTCCAGTCATAATGTCTTTACATGATCCATGATCACTGCAGATGGTGACAGCAGTCACGAAATTAAAAGACGCCTGCTTCTTGGGAGAAAAGCAATGACAAACCTAGACAGCATCTTAAAAAGCAGAGACATCACCTTGCCTACAAAGGTCCGTATAGTTAAAGCTATGGTTTTCCCAGTAGTGATGTATGGAAGTGAGAGCTGGACCATAAAGAAGGCTGATCGCCGAAGAATTGATGCTTTTGAATCATGGTGCTGGAGGAGACTCTTGAGAGTCCCATGGACTGCAAGAAGATCAAACCTATCCATTCTTAAGGAAATCAGCCCTGAGTGCTCACTGGAAGGACAGATCCTGAAGCTGAGGCTCCAATACTTTGGCCACCTCATGAGAAGAGAAGACTCCCTGGAAAAGACCCTGATGTTGGGAAAGATTGAGGGCACAAGGAGAAGGGGACGACAGAGGACGAGATGGTTGGACAGTGTTCTTGAAGCTACGAACATGAGTTTGACCAAACTGTGGGAGGCAGTGGAAGACAGGAGTGCCTGGCGTGCTCTGGTCCATGGGGTCACGAAGAGTCGGACACGACTAAATGACTAAACAAGAAAATGTCTTTACAAGTATTTTTAAAATCTTGCTAATGTATTAACCTGTGTACATTGCTTCTGTATATATGCAATAAAGTCCTTCCAAACTTCTTTAAATTCATTGTCATTTCTTCTTCTTAATTTCAAAGTCAATTTTGCCATTTCAGCATATTCCATTAATTTCACTTGGCTCTTCTTTAGCTGAGACACCTTCTTCTTTCCAATGTTGTGCTAATAGTATTGGTGTGGCTGTCATTGCATACTTAAATAAGTCTTTTTGCAGTCTAGGTATATCCACTCCTGTAACACCTAGTTGGAAAGCTTCTGGTTTTTTAACCAACGTTATTTTAAACACCCTCTTCAATTCATTATAAATCATTTCCCAATACTTAACAATTTTACAATCCCACCACATATGGAAAAAATGTCCCTTCTGCTGATTTACATTTCCAACCCTTACTTGCTTTATTTTTTATACATTTTTGATAATTTTACTGGAGTTAGGTACCATCTGCACATCATTTTCATATTACACTGCCTTTACATCAGTGTCTGGGGTGTTTTTCCTTTTGTTGAGTTACTCCCAAGCCATGTGGTGAAAAGGAGAGGAGATGAAACTGTCAAGCTCCCCTAAGCTCCATGACATTCAGGAAAACCAGAGATATGTTGCCACTAATAATTATGCTTGGCTTTAGGGTTGTTGTTGTTTAAAACACACACACACACACACACACACACACACACACACACCATGTTTTGCAGCAGGGAAGAATGCAGCTTTTAACTTGCAGAATGAACCCTGGGCATTCCAGCAGCATACATAACAGACCCTCCAAGCATCCCTATTTTCCAGTGACAGTCCTGGATTTACAGAAGCCACCACAGTTTCTGATTTGATCCTGGAATTCCCCACTTTTCCTTAAGATGTCCCTATTTTCATTGGAGAAATGTTGGAGGGTATGGAGTTATGCAACCCCTGGGCCAAGGAGAGAACTAACTATACAACCTTTAGAAGACATCTGAAGGCAGCCCTGTATAGGGAAGTTTTTTAAAAAAATTTTTAATGTTTCATTATGTTTTTCTATAAGAAGCCACCCATAGTGGAACAAGACATCCCTATTTTTCATCGGAGAAATGTTGGAGGGTATGACATAGCCTTCAGTCTGAGCCAGGCTTGAGGAAGAAATCGTGCATAGATCTAGCTTGTATGCAATAACAAATGATCGTGCTTTTGAAATCCGGGTCTGGGAAACTTGGAGTAGTTGCACAAAGTTGCGGCTGTAACTCACAAAGTTCTGAGTGCTGGTGATCAAGCATAACCTTCCCACTTCAGCATTTGAAAGATGAACACAATAAAGAACAGTGTATCAAACTTGATGGCTTGCTGATCGTATCTTAACCTATTCATCACAACGGTGTTGCTCCCCTCCCCCTTTCAGAGATCTGAGCAGAATACAGTGTTGCTTAGACTTTATTTCTGATATGGTAGTCAGAAATAAGTAATGTTGCATCTCATCTGAAGTCAGACGCAGCCGATAAAATAACGGAGCTGCATTTTTAAAACACTCCGTCTAAAGAAGATAAGCAAAGCATCAAAGTCTCGGCAGAGCTAAAAGGAGCCCGTATTGAAATCTTGTGTGCGAGGCCAATTAAAACTCAACCTTTTCTATGGTATTTCAGGCGTTTTCTCTTGAAAAGTCTCTGAAATCCTGTGATAGCAGGGCAGAATGTTGAACAGTCGGCCAGGGGCTTAGTTTCAGCTAGTGCTCATTAACACATTCATTCATTCCATTAGCTCCTTTCAAGCTAATGGAGCTTTTTTTTTTAAAATAAAGATCAGTCCTGAAAGATAAGAGGAAGAGAGTGCTGGTGATCCTAAGTAAAATGTGTTTCCGTTATAGCTCTGTAGCCCATAGCCATCCCACAGGAATATCTGGTTGACTCTCATTAGGAAATTAAACACCAAGATTATGAATGAATGCTGGTTTCAAAGGCAATCATCACTTCTTTGGCACCCTAGTTTTGCTCCCAAGGTGCAAAAAAGATGGCTTCCTGAATTAATTATCCATAATCTTGAAGCTGGGTTCTGAAAGCTGGCTGTAGGAGTGGGGTCAAGCTGTTTGCCAGATCCATGGACTTTTGGACAAGGCATTTAAGTTGAATATGAGAAAGATGATTCAGAACCATTTCTAAGTGAAGGTAACATAAGATGTTGCTGGAAGCCCTAGAAGATTAGAAGACTCTCAGCCACAGAAGAGAATCTCCAAGTGTTCTACTGTGAAATGTCCAGCTGCTTTGCAGGTGTTCTTAGAAGAGTAAAAAGATTCTTCTTGCTTGCCTACACACCAGCAGGGGACTACTAGAGAACTTGTTTGTGCCCTGAAAGAAGAGAAGAATGGGGAGAGGGAAGGAGCTGTCCATGGTTCCTCCTGTTCACAAATTATATTATCAAAGCTGATTGGTTTCACAGCGGCTATATGTTGTTTAGGATTATGCTAAATTCTTCAGACTTTTGCAGATAAAAGCAAAGACAATGAGGCTGTCAGTGGCAAGTTTTTATTCTCTATTCTTGGGAATCCAAGGGCTGCTTCAGGTTTGTTTGTTTTTTAAGCGACATGCATTTTAATAGTAGGGATGCTGCAAAAATTTGTTCAATGCATAATGTGGGTCAAAATTTACACTGTTCTGATAGGCATGCATATTGAAACCTGCTTTCTTTAAATTCACTGCAAAATCATCCAAAAAGTGTTCTAGTATTATTATTTTTATTCCATAGAATTAAGTGTTCTGCAGATTCTTTATTCTCACAGCAATTTAATGCTTTCACATCAAATCACCTCCTGTGCTTTGAATTCCACAAATAAACCCCCAAATGTTCGTTCTCTAAGCGAGCTGCAAAAGTACTTAATGCCGCAATCTTCTTGATGTGGTATAGCCACAAGTTTCTGCATTATTATGACTACAAAACCCATGGTACCCTGTGACTCTGAGTAAACTCAAATGTACATAGCTATCTAGAAACTTCAGAGTGATCAGGTAAAAAGCAATGACATAAGTTCAAATGAAATTTTAACAAAAGATTTACTATGGAAATGCTTGGTAAGGGCTAACAACACATAATCATCAGTAAATGATTTTTTTGCCTAGCAAGTTGTACATAATCCTACAAGAACCTTTGTCCCTCCAGGTGCTGCTGAACTACACCGCCCATCATCCTTGGCCATTGGCCATGTTTACTGGGGCTAATGGGAGTTGCAGTTTAGCAGCATCTAGAAGACCAAAGGTTCCAGATCTACATACAAAACATATGCCCTACCAGTGAGCTATGATCACTCCCTCAGTATCATAGCTAAGAACCCACAGAGTCTGGATGTTAAGGGTGTTTCAGTAGGCATCAAACGGTGCCAGAAATTGTGGAACTATGAAAGCAGAAATCTGTGCACAGAAGAGAGAGAAACTGGTCTTACTTGTGATCTGCGCTTAAGACAAAAGGCTTCCCTGTAATCCCAGCATGATATTCTGTGCCAAATGTACTGAGTTCATTGGAACTAAGAGTTACAATTTAAGTCACTTTCACAGAATGTACCTAATTATGTCATCTCAAGGCTGTAAGAACACAGACTACAGCCAATAACTTGACATCATGCACGACATATGCTTAGCATCTCTCTCTTCCAGGGACAAGGATAACATCTTTGTTTAGCAACAATAGCAAAAAGAAAAGAAAGAACACCCTCGTGTAACTTCTTTGTTACCATACAACTCATTTTTATGTAATAAACATGCTTCTCTCCTTCCTCCCAGCCTGAAACCAAGAATTTGATTTCTCTAACAGCCGTCATAAAAACAATACCAATAAAAGAGCAGGCCAATAACAACCGAGACAAAAATAATCAGCATCAGCAATTGAAATGATCTCTAAACTGCGGCCCTCCAGATGTTTTGGCCTACAACTCCCATGATCCCTAGCTAAGAGGACCAGTGGTCAGGGATGATGGGAATTGTAGTCCAAAACATCTGGAGGGCCGAAGTTTGAGGATGCCTGTCCTACTGAAACAACCACCTGAAGCTCTAAACTGATGCACCTCCTTCAACCAATGTCAGTAAGGTTTTTCTGCCTGGGAGTGGTGGGATTTGTCATCCAAAATATCTGGCGGGCACCAGGTTGGAGAGAGAGACTGACCAGATGAATAAGAGAACTGGCATGTGGGAGTGGGAAGCAAAGGGAAAGAGGACTGCAGGCTGGATTTCCTTTGATATTTCAAATGATCAGCCACCTATTGACTGCAGGCACAGTCAGATACAATTGTGACTCTTAATAAATAAATTTAACATATTCCCAATTTGTATGTGACAGTAGTACTTCTCATTAATGAGATAGCTAATGTGGTAGCGGCCTGTAAGAAAAGGTGTTTAAAACATGGCAAAGCAAAGAATGCAAAAAAAAACCCCAACCAACCGCACAGGTTTCAAAAGCTTATCACTGCTGACCTCGTCTCATGATGCTGAAGTGCACCATTAAGTTGAACCCAGGATGCGAGATTTTGATCGTTCACATGAAATGTTGGGGTTGCTAGAGTAATCAACAAAGCTAACAAAATAATAAATACATTTTTATTCTTTCAGAAAATGTTACCACCTTATCAAGACATATATATACTATGCAACAGACTTGCAGTATGAAGAAGTAAGAGGTTGGCTGACCCGTTTGGAAGAAAATCCTTGCATTATTTAAAAACATCCCCAAAATGGCTACAGCAGCAAACAAGCACTGGCACATTAATTTAGTACCAACCTACCGTATGTTTGTTCAAGTGTGACCCACATAGTGTGACCCACAACATAGTTGGAGACTCCAGGAAAGTGCCAATGCGACTACACTCATAGTTTGAACCTTAAAACCTACAAACTTTTGTGGTGGAAAAGATGCCGATATTTCACAGCGGAGAGAAAACAAAGTGTAAAGTCCAAAGCTAAAATATTTGGCACTGAAGATCCCTTGTGTAGTGCAGAAGATATACATCCTGTAGGGTTTGTCAGAAAAACAATATATGGAGTGTTCTCCTTTGACCTAGCATTACACTCATCTTTTCTGTACAAATGTTATCAGATAGCCTCTTAGAAAAATGGAGCAGTCTCCTGGTAGCTGGGAAAGAGCAAGGGTAGTGATTGCAGCCAGACAGTAGGATAGCTTACACAAACAGCAAGAAGGTCCTCCCTCTGCCCCAGATTTGAGATTAGCATGGCAGCACATGATGTGACTTGTTTAAAAACCATTTCTTTCCACAGGAAAGGATATGAAAGTTGCTATATTCTTGTAAACAAGTATGCAAGGAAGTTTTATTTATTTATTTAATGAAGCTGCACTCTGATTTGAAGACACCAGTTTGTTTCCTTTATCCAGAGGTGCATTTTTTAATGTCCCGGGTATGTTCTTTGCAAAGCTGGAGCCAGCAAAATTTTCTAGGAGCCACAGGGGAGGGGAGAAGTGATGGGGACTTGAGAATGTCATGGGGATGAAGACTCCTGTTCGCATTAATGCATTCCGTTCCATTCTCAGTGGTTCCTTTAAAAAAAGATAGTGGGCTTAGATAATGCCTTAGACCTGGTGTTCACCTCTATGGATATTGGTGATCTGACATTAAGTAAAAGTGAAACAAAAGAAGTGCCATGGACAGATCACTTTCTGGTGCAACTGGACTTCTCCGCGACCCTTCCCTCTGCAGGGAGGTAGGACCAATTCGGATGGTCCGCCCCGCCACTTAATGGATCCAAATGGTTTCCAAAGAGTGGTAGGGGATGTTTTATCCCACGTTGATGGCCTTTCAGCTGATTCCCTGGTGACCCGTTGGAATACGGAGTTAACCAGGGCTATTGGCTGTCTGGCTCTGAAGCGTCCTCTCCGATTGCATGGAGCCCGGACAGCCCCGTGGTTTTCCCCGGAGCTGAGGGTGATGAAACATTTGCTGAGATGGCTAGAGCGCCAGTGGCGGAAAACTCACTCAGAATCGGACCGGACATGGGTTAGAGGTCAACGTCGAGCCTACCAAGTGGCGACGGCAAAGAGGACCTTTTTCGCCGCCTCTATTGCATCTGCAGAAAACAGCAGCAGGAGACTCTTTCAGGTGGTTCGCAATCTATCGGAACCACCTTCATCATCGGGGCCTGGTAGGGACCCCAAGATCTCTTGCAATGCATTAGCAAAGTTTTTTGCAGGTAATGTCACTCAGACTCCACCGTGGGAGCAGGGCCGGGGCAGGAGAGTGCCGCAGTCCTGTCTAGTCATGTTATATGGGATCAATTTCAATCTGTTACCTCCGAGGATGTGGACAGGCTGCTTGGACAAGTGAAACCAACCACCTGTCTTCTTGATCCTTGTCCATCCTGGCTAATAAAAGCTAGCCGGGAAGGGCTGGGCGATGGGCTCTGTGGGGTGGTGAATGCTTCCCTCTGTGAAGGAGCCTTCCCAGGGCCACTGAAAGAGGCAGTCATTAAACCACTTCTTTAAAAAAACATCTTTAGACCCGGCCAATATGGCCAACTATCACCCAGACTCAAATCTTCCATTCTTGGGCAAGGTGATTGAGCAGGTGATTGCTGAACAACTCCAAGCACGCCTGGAGGATGCGGACCATTTGGATAATAATAATAAATAATAATAATAATAATAAATTTATTGTTTATCTGGCCGGGTTCCCCCAGCCACTCTGGGTGGCTTCCAACAAAATATTAAAATACAGAAATCCATCAAACATTAAAAGCTTCCCTAAACAGGGCTGCCTTGAGATGCCTTCTAAAGGTCTGGTAATTGTTGTTCTCTTTGACCTCTGGTGGGAGGGTATTCCACAGGGTGGGTGCCACTACCGAGTTCCTTGTAACTTCGCTTCTCATAGCTCTCAGTACGTTTCCGAGCACAATTCAAAGTGTTGGTGCTGACTTTTAAAACCCTATATGGCCTCAGTCCTGTATACCTGAAGGAGCATCTCCACCCCCATCGTCCAGCCCGGACACTGAGGTCCAGCGCCGAGGGCCTTCTGGCGGTTCCCTTGCTGTGAGAAGTGAAATTACAGGGAACCAGGCTGAGGGCCTTCTCGGTAGTGGTGCCTGCCCTGTGGAATGCCCTCCCAGCAGATGTCAAGGCAATAAGCAACTATTTTACTTTTAAAAGACAACTGAAGGCGGCCCTCTTTAGGGACGTTTTTAATGTTTGATGCTCTATTGTTTTAATATTCGGTTGGAAGCCGTCCAGAGTGGCTGGGGTATAAATATTATTATTATTATTATTATTATTATTATTATTATTATTATACATAAGGACAGAAATAATAAAATAAAATGAAATCTCCATACTCTCAGGAATGTAGTTGGAGGGGAGAAATGCAAAGGAAAGGCCCCTTATATGTGCATTTTTTGCAAGCATTGCTTGGTTGGAGAACTGTATTGTGAAATCTGAATATGTGCAAATTTAGAAGGACAGCTGTTTCGGGTTTTTTTGTAAAGTGCAGGTTTCATAGAGCAACCTTTTAAATGTGACCAGAATTGGATGTCTTCCCCATCTCTGGAAGGGACTAAGGAAGGAAGACAAGGCAGGAGGCAGCATACACAGGAAACGACTTCATGCCCTCTTGAGGAACTGCCATGCCTTTCACCAGACCCATTTCCCCACAAGGCTCCATTACTGGGTACCTGAATTTTTACATCCCTGCATTGGCAGCATATCGACAAGAAAAGCCCAATATGAGGAAACCTCAAAAAAGAACCATAGTTACCTCCACAGGAAGTGCCTTTTCAGACTACAGAACTGCAGTAACGGATTCCATCAACAGAATAATCAATACCGCAGAAAATTTTGCTCTTTTCTTCCTTAACAGGAAAGGATGAATTATAATTAAGAACCAGCAACCAGCATCTTAACATTTTAAAACTGCTGATGCTTTAACATGTTTCCAGTTGAGCTAGCTAGTCAGACAGCCTCCTGCGATCTTTCCTCGATGAATTCTTTTTAGTTTCCATCATAGTTAAGATTATTTATTTTAGTTGTAATTATTTTTGTAAAGTTTTATGTTTTTTAAGGGGCTGTACATAAAAATGCAGCAAATAATTAGGTGAGCGCAGAGTTTATGGCTTCAAGAATATAAAGTGTAATGTATTGCAGCAGCAGGAATAGAAGGGGGTAGATTTAAAGAGCATGGAACTATAACAACTATTTTTGAAGGGGCTCGTTGTGAAGCCAACCAGAAAATGATTATTCTGCGGCGATAAATAGTACTAAAACAAAGTCTCTAGCATTGTGAAAAACTATAAATAAGAAAAAGACACCCCCAAAAGCATTCCGGGGAAAGTATTTACTGTGGCTATAAAATAGTGAATTTGTTTTCTTTATATTAAGTGTAGCTTTGATTGAATCTGTAGAATTAAAGTCTAATGTTATTATAAGTTAGAACTGGAATTTCAGGCTGGCACCAAATCAAGCAAGAAATAAGCCTGAGTCACCAAGTCTGAAGATGTGATTTGCCTTTATATGGCTTAGTTAGGGTTACTTTGGATGCGCTGGAAAATACAAGTATTCCTGACATAAAGAAACAAAAATGTTTCCTCTTTAAATACACAGACAATGAGGCCCATGTGTCAGTGACGCACTGTGTATAGATAAATCTTCTTTGCAAGCACAAACAGATTATCACGTTTAGCACATTTTCTGTCGAGATTAACTGTTTGAGGACATCCACCCACGGGCTATGAGGCCGCCCCACCTCCCTTTGATACTATTTGGTTACTCGAGGCAACTGCATAAATGGCATTGTCTCTACTTTTTGGTATGGCCTCTTAATTGATTAGTGGACCAGCAATGCTCATGAGCAGCCAGACGCCACAAGTGTTTAATCAGAAGTACGTCCAGTGAAGATTGTTTCCCAATATTGAGGATTGCAAGCCTTAATGGAAAGTTTGGCTGTTCTTTGCCTGAAGCAATGTTGAAGTGTCTCATTGCACACAGTTCCGGTCTCCAAGGAGCGAGACACCATGGCTGTAGCCCAGGGCGGGGCAAGGGGGCAGCTGTCCTCCCCCGATCAAGTAAAACAATAGAAATACTTAACCAACTGACCAATCATGTCAGTTCTGCCCCCAACAAAAGTCGTGGCTACTCCCATGCAAGATACTCCAGGGTTCCTGCCCTTACCTAGGGTTTGTTTTCCTTGGAATGAAGGTCAATGCAGACTTTAGGTATATATGGTTTTATTTTCACTTATATACAAGCTGACCATATGATGAAGAGGCTCACAGCATTCATGCTCCAGCAGATCTTTCATCCCCATTAGGGTTCCAGGGGAACCACAAGCGCATCACAGAACAAGACATGTCTCTATGTCTTCAGCTTCCAGCATTAGCCCAACTCTCCCATGCAGAACCCCCCTTGGCCTACTGTTCTTCCTCCAAGGATGATGTGACATCCAGCCAGGTGAGGTGGGAAACCACCAATTTGTCTCTATGGCAAACTCTTTAGACTTGTAATTCATGGTGCTTAACTGGCCAAATCCATTCACTTAAAAAGGAACTTGTTTGCTTGGTTTCCTCTTAAAGATTCTACCCTACACATCCAGGATCACAGCTTTGGAATCAGGGGTATCATTGAGACTGGCGCTCCCACCCACCCCAAACTCATAACAGTATTTTGAGTAACAGGCCAACATATTCTGGATGCCAAACCACAGGTGATTAAAGATATGGAGGTGCAGGGGACTTGATACCATTCAGGATCATGCCACCATGGGTGGGAACACAGGAACTCTGAATGTACCTGATGCTTTGCTAAACCTTTCCCTTCCTACCACTGCAGCGATGTTCTTCTGGGCTCTGACAATAATTGCATACCACAAACAGCTGCTTGAAGGAATAGCTTCATGAGTGACCTGTTTCGAGATGAGTTCTATTTCAGCAGAAATGGTTGAATCTACTGGAAAAAGCACTGTGCATTAGTGCTCCGAAGAAAGACATCCTTCTTCCTTTTCATACACTAACACTGTTTCTCAAACTTGGGTCTCCAGCTGTTGTTGGACTAAAACTCCCATCATCCCTAGCTAACAGGGCCAGGGATAATGGGAGCTGTAGTCCAACAACAGCTGGAGACCCAAGCCTGAGAAACACTCATGATTCAACAGAAGTACATCATTAACCCAGTGCTTGGCTGGTGGAAACTCCTTGCTGAAGGAATCATGTTTTGTGTTGGCAGAGAACATTTTAGAACTGGGAAAAGTTTAAAAAGACCGTAGACCCCTTTGTGCTATTAATGGAATATAGGAAGCTGCTTCATACTGAGTCAAACCATTGATCCATCTAGTTCAGCGTTGTCTACTAGGTTTCAGGGTTTCAGACAGGAAGTATTTTCCAGCCCTGGCTGGAGATGTTGGGGATTGAACCTTGAGATATGAAGCAAATGCTCAGCCACTGAGTTCTGCACCTCCCTGCCCTCACCCCCTGTCATTCAAGGATTTTGTGTGGATATCTGGAGAGGGGACATCTACCACAGAGTCTGAAACCCCAATCAGTCCCTGGTCTGTGGAAACCTACGCATGTAGCCTTCTCCACTTCTGACATCCACACTCCCTACACAAATGTCAGAATTGATGCCAGCAGCACAGCCCCAAATTCCTATTAATTATGTGGAGTCCCTTCTTGTCCATAAAGGGCTACAGGTGCTGAAGTGCATCTCCACAATGAGATGCTCAAAGCATTTTTATCGAAGCCACAGGACAAATGAATATTGGGTAAAGACAAGGGCGAATTTGAGCCATGACCTCCCAATTCTTTATCCCAGGTGTTGTAGGAGTTATTCTGGGGACAAATTAAACCACTGTCGAGACTGTGCTTTAAAAAGAAGATAAAATTAAGGAAGCGATAGAACTGGAGAATTAAAGAAGTATGTGCTTCAATTACATTGTTTCGTTCCCATGTTCTGAACCGTAGGTGCTGACTTCCTGGGGCCCTGGGTGCCCAAGCACCCACAAAATTCCCCATGAAGGGGCCAGGCACCCACAAATTTTGGCACCAAGGCCATGCATGCTGCATGGCACCCATGGTCATGGGGCCAAGCTGGTACTCCTATTCCAAACACTCAACAGTGCTTAGGTCATAATGGTTTACTTAGGTCATAATTTAGGTCGTTTCCCCAGCCGTAAAAGTCAGAAAACTCCTTAGCATGTATATGGCTATCCTATAATAAAGAGATCAGAATTTCCACATTGCCCATGATTTCAGCTTAAGATATTTAGAGACACTCATTAAGTGCATCTAAACATGTAGCAGATGTCTAAGTACACCTTGGGATGCCCTTATGCCCTCCCCAGCCCTGTGGAATATTAATCATGCTTTCGCAGAGCCAAAAACTCACCTTGCAGTAGATGAACAAGCCTGTACTTACACCTCTCCTGTTATTTTTCAGAGCTTCAAACAGCCATGGTGCGTCTCCTTTATGGCAGGCATGCCAGCTCAGGACAGAGAGTCATTTCAACACCCTTCTAGCTAGGGATCCTGCCCTCAACACACATGTTTGATGCTTATACATGGTCTCTTGGCTGCCTATGCTGCTGCCCATCTGGTGGGATGGCGTGGTGCCAGCTTGCGAGGTAGCACGCCAGCTTCACTTGCACAAACATGCCAAGATAGGGATTTGTTTCTAGACACACTATCTTCGTTATGGACTGTGAATAGCCTTTCCCCAGAGAGTATTCCTACTGGGCTGTTTAAAGGGCAGAGGGACAGGCCCATAACCTTTCACCACTTCTAATCCCAGGGCAGGGTTCTCAATGTATAACCCCTAGGAGCCAGAGGGTAAAACAGGAGTTCTCCTTGGTATGACACAGAAGCAGTTGATTGGCAAACTCTGAGGTGACATGAGAATGGTCCGGGTCCTTTCGGTGTAGTGCTACAGCCAGGAAAGGCTGGTATGGTGGGACACTGCCATGGAGCCTGACATCGCAGCGCTCCTGGACAGCTCTGGGGAAGAGCAGGGCAATGGTGAGGTTGATGCTGCACAGACACACCAGCAGAGGCCATCCGGAGCTCCTGCCAATGCATCCACACAGTCTCAATCTCACCACCACCTTGCTCCACCATGCAGGTAAACGACAACAATGCCAGTGTTGGGATGGATGCCCTGCGGTGTTGTGTCATGACATTAGCCCCGTTGGTTGCAGCAATGCCACATTCTTACTGCTCAGATGGACCGTTTTCTACTGAATCAGCTCACAAGCTGTTTGGAGTATGGGTGGGTGTGGATTATCCTGCCTATCACTCTTCCTCAGTCACACATCTGGGTTTTGTTCTTCTCCCTGACCAACAGGCTCCATGTGCTTCCCTGGGTTAAGGCTGCAAGACCTGAATCAAAGAAACATAGGATTGGAGAACTGGAAGGGACCCTGAGGACTGAAAAAGTGCTGATCTACTTCGCCTGCTCTTTTTATTAAACTACTGTGAGTGTGCTGAAATCTGGTTGTTTAACATTGCCTTGAAGCCAGCTCTAATTGTTCCAGACATTAAATCAAGGAATGTTGTTGTTGTTAATATATTAGAAGACCCGGCATCAGCTAATGTCTTTGGGCTAGCAAGGGGCCACCAGAGACTCTGGGAACCTAGCCAAGCATGGTCATATTTGTTTCACCTTTTGCACTCAGTAACAGGGACACAGGAGGGCTCTGTTGCAGCAGTCACCAGGTAACCCATAGGGAGAAGGTGGCATGGGGACAGTAGTGACCTTTCACAACTGATTCTTAGGATTGACTCTTTACCAGCTCAGTCAGTCAGTTGCTCTCGGGTGAAGTGCCATTCTGCTGCCAGCCAGCACAGGCACCCAACCAGTACTTACAGCAGTGCCTCTGCCATTCCAGTACCACCATTATTCTGGGGGAGGAGTGAGCTATGGTGGAGGAAGCCCCAGACCAGCCCACTAGATCAGCTTTGACCCTATGCTTGCATACCCATCCACAAGTAGGGACCACAGTAACAGACTGTGTGTGTGCTTATTTGTAGATGACACAATGAGGGAAAATAAGAAAATTCCTTCAGTAGCACCTTAAAGACCAACTAAGTTTTTATTTTGGTATGAGCTTTCGTGTGCATGCACACTTCTTCAGATACACTAGAAACAGAAGTGTCAGACCCTATATATATACAGAGGGTGGTAGGGGTGGGTGGGAATGGGAGATGGGCTGATGGGAGTGGTAAACCTGTAGATGGGTGTTAATGGCTGCTGATGGCTGCAATTAGTCCTGGGCTGAGGTGCTAAAGAAAGCTTGATCATGCATAATGAGATAAGAATCCGATATCTCTATTCATCCCAGGTGCTTCCATGGTTTTAAGCTTGGTAATGATTTCCAATTCAGCAACTTCCCTTTCCAGTCTGTTCCTGAAATTTCTCTGTAATAAAACAGCTGCTTTGAGATCTTGTATAGAATGCACCTGGGATGAATAGAGATATTGGATTCTTATCTCACTATGCATGATCAAGCTTTCTTTAGCACCTCAGCCCAGGACTAATTGCAGCCATCAGCAGCCATTAACACCCATCTACAGGTTTACCACTCCCATCAGCCCATCTCCCATTCCCACCCACCCCTACCACCCTCTGTATATATATAGGGTCTGACACTTCTGTTTCTAGTGTATCTGAAGAAGTGTGCATGCACACGAAAGCTCATACCAAAATAAAAACTTAGTTGGTCTTTAAGGTGCTACTGAAGGAATTTTCTTATTTTGCTTCGACTCAGACCAACACGGCTACCTACCTGTAACAATGAGGGAAGTGGTACTGATGGACACTAGTGGGCATTGGAGAACAAAGCCTAAAGCCAGTCCTGCCCTTTGATGCTTTTTTAAATTTTGCAACCTGTCCAGATTGTGCCCTGGTTGGGTGCCCCAGCAGCCCACCCTAAGGATGCAAGAGGAGCCTGCTGCTAATCAGAGTGCTGTATGTGGGCTCCGTTCTGATTACAGCTGAACTTAATGTTCTCCAGTGGACATTTTCAGCACAAAAGGGGGCTTTAAGGCTTGTGATATTTCTTGGAAGATCCCCCAAACTCACATCTTTCAGTAACAGCAATGTCATCACTGTTAATGGGAGCAAAGCCAATTCTAAGTGAGGCAATATTTCCAGAATAGGCGTCTCTCTCGCTCTGCATACACTTTGTTTCTCTGTCTTCAGTGCCATCAGCACTTAGCCCTGTCTGGCTAGAGATGAAAGAAGCTGATCTGGCCATAAAAAGGACACCAGAGCTCTAGCTTATTTTAAGGCTTATTTTATGGGTCTTCCATTTATCCATCATTGTAGGCCTGTATAACTTACAGTGGAAGATGGGGAACCTGTCGCCCTCTTTCTTGACCATTAGCCATGCTCAGTGGTTCCACACCAATAGGAACTAGAGCTACAATGGAAGCTGGAGCTCCCCATGTTCCCCATCCCTACTCTATAGATTAGTGAAGTGGGACACTTGTTGGTGGGGAGTATAGCAATATTTAGAGCAGGGAGGGCTTCATCTGAAGTAAAGAAAAATGGCAGAAGTCATGGGTCAAGGACTGGGCATAGCTAATGGACCAGCCATTTCCTATAGTCTACTGAAGATAATGGGTTGTGCGTTCTGTGAGCTATCCAATCAGATAAGCTGTATGGGTGTAGGAGATGTTTCCAGGTGTAATCATAGCCAAGCAGGAAGCAAACTTCTCTTGAGAAATAATTGACAAGAAAAATCTATCTGGCCTCTCAAGTGCTCCACATGCCACCTTTCTAAAAGGCATCCTCTGTGACTTGAGCCTGCCTGAAGCCCAGCCTTTGGAGGAAGTTTTCTATGAATTGATGTCACCTTTTAATAACCTCTTGTCGCAGCTCCCACAACATAACTGGTTTCATTAAAATTGCTGTCACAGTGCCAGGATTTTATTTGGAAACATCTATTTATTTTGATCTTTCAAGAGGAAAATAAATGGAAACAGTCATTTTGTTTTCAAAGGTGTCCAGGGACAGGTACATGATTGGCATCCCATAGTCATTTGTGAAAATTGTACAAATGGATAGTTCCCTTATTCTTGAACATCTAAAAAGGTGTGTGTGTGTGTGTGATTTTTTTAAATGAACGATACTCTATAAAATATCAGGGAGAGAGAGGTAGAAATGTCTAACATACATTGCATAGCAATTGAGGGCTAATGAAGATCCAGGTATTAAATCAATTAAGAAGTATCAAAAGCTACCTAATCATCAAGGAACAAAATTGGCACCACAATATGTAGAGAGTATGGGAAAGCCTAATTTACTAAACATACCCTGCAGTCACATAATTGCATGTAATTTTACCAGCATAATTAACTAATTTAATTACCACTTCTCAAGTGCATCAATTATTGACATTACAGAGTTTTCAGACAGCGGAATTACTGTGTGATACATTCAGAGAATGCAAAATGTTCCCTGCTCTTGCTTCTCTAAGCGCAGGCAGAAATCGAGGGGGGATGCAAGGAGCACCTCGTTTCTCTCTGCTGTCTCCTCACCTCCCTCTGCAATGAGAGAATGCACTGCACTGTGCATAGCTGGGTAGAATTTAAGGTGCGACAAGTTTGATATCCCCATAAGGTTTTGTACAGACATCCTTTTTGTGGGTAGCATGCCCAGAGTAAACAAGCTCACTTCCCCCACTAACATCACTATGATATTTGGTCAGAAAGATTTGGAAAGTTTTTCTAGACTACCCCAAAACTGTCTAACCTATGTACAGCAAGGCAGAAAGAAAATGTGTGTCTACATACCACAGGGTATTCAAGTCTCTGGAACATAATTATCTGCCCACGTCAGGGGTTGTCAACATGGCTCCTTCCAGATGTCGTTGGACTTCATCTCCCATCAGCCTCAGCCAGTATGGCCAATAGTCAGAAATGAAAAAAGTTGGAGTCCAAGAACTTCCAGAGGGTTTCACTTTGGCTACCCCTGGTCTATGTCACAGAAAGAAATTTGTGTTGAATGTCCAAAAACGGAAAGGCCAAACAGTGCTATTTTTGAAATGGTTACCTGGCATTGTGTATCCAGTAGACCTCAGGTTTGCATCTTGCCCTGAAACCTAATAACAGACCCAAACACTTTCTTCAGGCTTCAGCTGAAGTAGTCCTCCTTTAGGCAGTGCTCTTTTTCTAGAAAAGGAGGTGCCGAAACTCATCAGGAACGCTTCCCTCATTCTCTTAGAATGGCAATGGCTCCTACCTGAGAGGTGATGGACCTGAGTTCCGGCTGAGAAAAAAGCCCTGCCTTTAGGTCAGTGGGACCTAAGTAAATACTTCAGTGTCAGTGGTGTGCAGCTAATGAACTCCCCCCCCCCCCACACACACACATCAAGGAAACACAGATACTTGTATGCAGGCAAGGTTACTTCAAATGAACTTTCATCTTGAGTGCCAAGTTGGAGATTAGTGTGATCGTCAAGGCATGGCTGTGAACTCATAGACCCAAAAGGCATCTCAATGGCATCTGACACTGTCAGTCAGTGTTACTTGAAGTGTAGGTGGGTTCCCACAAGGCAAGACTCAGTGATAACAGCAAGAACCTTTACTGAACTAACAGAACTGGACAACAGGAACAAAGCAACTGCTTATATACATTTATAAAGGCTTGGGCCACCCCCCACTCGTAACGTGATTGGCTGTCTAAACTTCCAAGCTACCAATCATGACTCAGAATTTAAGGGCCAATGGCAGAGGCCCAAGTTCTGAAATGTTCTGTGATTGGATATCATGGATCGAATCAGAACACAGGAGCTCAGAATCCTTAGTCCAGACTCAAGCTCAGGCAAACACAGGCCACTGAATACATAACATTACTACTACTACTATATAGCTCAGAGCATTCAGAGCCCTGATGACAATGTGAATACAATCTACATAACAATTATATAAAATCTGCTTTTAAAAAACAGCAGTAGAACTGCACACAGAATACTTGAAATAAAATATATTCTTAAAAGGAATTGCCATAACGGGCTAGTATCTTCTCTGAGAGCATTTTGCCAGTTCTAGAGAGCGCACTGCTTCTGTAGATTAGAAACAGTCAAATCTTCCAATAGGAATATGGGTAAAGATTGGCACTCACCATTCAGATATGATATGTCTCCCAAATAGGTTTATGTGGTTAGGTAACTTCAGTGCTTGAAGCAATGTTTGCTCATGAAAGGTATTGTATCATATACACACTGGCTTCAGTGTGAGGATAGGGCTACAGTCATACCTCGGTTTAAGTACGCCTCGGTTTGAGTACCGTATTTTCAGTTTAAGTACTCCGCGGACCTGTCTGGAACGGATTAATCCACTTTCCATTACTTTCAATGGGAAAGTACGCTTCAGGTTAAGTACAGACTTCCGGAACCAATTACACTCATACCTCGGGTTAAGTACGCTTCAGGTTGAGTACTCCACGGACCGTCTGGATCGGATTAATCCACTTTCCATTACTTTCAATGGGAAATTTTGCTTCAGGTTAAGTACAGACTTCCGGAACCAATTGTGTTTGTAAACCGAGGTACCACTGTATACTGTAAGAGTATGAGCTGTGAGCCAGGAAGTCCCTGATTCAAATCTCACAACTAATTCCACCTCTGCTTCAATAAACTCATCAATAACATGGATATAGCATGCCCCAAAAGAGATGGAAGGAACCTTTGGCAGTGGGGTGGGGTGGGGAAGCATATACACAGAGACAGTGTGGGGTGTTGGCAATTTTGGTGCCATTCAGTGGGCTGAGAGAAATCAGTTAATTTTTATTGTGAGGGGTCTTCATGGATAAGATGGGTTACTGTGTTGTCCTTCTCCCCTTCTGTCTTAACCAGGGGTGGGGGGCTTTGCTACCACTTCTGGTGGTGGAAGGGCTGCAGTCAAAGTAACCTCTAGACATCCCCATGTGCTGCAGAATGGCCAACTGGACGTGACACAGCTTTATGACATGGCTGCCATTTTCATTTCTCGTAGGAAAGAAGGATAAAGCCCTCTGCCACCTCATCTTAAACAATGGGTTTGGAACCTTTCGTCTAAGCCTTGGGGACCCTCCCCAGGCAACAGACCCTTCCCAAGAACACCCTTTTCGCTACCCCTGTTTCACAACCTTCCTGAGTTTTCCCCCCAGCTGGAATGTGGTCTTGAAGTGTGATAATGTTCGTGGCAAGGAAAAAAATAGGTGCCGAGATCCAAGTTGGGGGTAACTACTCTTTGGTGAAAGAACCCCAGCAGAGATTTAAAATCACAAAACATGCAACAAAATTAAGCGTGGAAATATAGGCTGTTAGACCATTAAAATATGTCCTTGTGAGTTCCAAAATAGCTCCCTCTCCCACTAGCGTACTAGAAAAAGGCCACACTTTTGGTAAGTTAAAAATGGTTTACTTACAAACCCTCTGAAGGTCATATTATCTCCTGGTGCTACCTTTTGGCTAGATCTATTATTTTCTGTGCAAATGATTTGGAGTGACTTTAAGTTGTGGTTTTCCATTAAATTCCATTGTACAAAACAGAACTTGCACATCATTCTCTTGAAATTTAAGCAACTTGCATTTTTAGTGTTCCTATATGCTCTACTTCCATGCAATCATGGCTGTAGGTTGCTTGATGTTGCAGAAATAGTAATGGGTTTTCAACTCCCACAAACCTCAGACCAATCTCATTAGCATCATCTGGTAAATACTCCTATGGAAGTGCCTTCCAAGCAGGAATTTTGTGGTGTGGCAATGCAGCTGGGCTGTAACCTTTTGTCCTCTTAGCATTTCACTATCAGTCCTTGCTGTTCAACATACCCTTCGCAGTTGAGGATATCTCCAAGATGCTTTGTGATTGACACAACTTCAGAAAAGCACAACCCCTCTGCTGAAAAACACATAGCAGCAGTATGTAAATCTTCACCTAAAACTGCTCCATTTCAGCAATGAGCTTTTTAAAGTCAAGAGAGATGTCAGTACTTGCTCCCTCTGGAGCCCTAAGAATCAGTGTCAGTAAAAAAATGGGCAGCGTCAGTAAAAATTATGCCCCATGTCAGTAAATTTGTTAACAGGGTGGTTAGAAACCCTGGGAGCTGTGATTTTCTTTTCACATTGCCCTCTTGTACTTGACCTTTGCACAGCTGTTTCACAGTATCTGGAGATGACTGAACTGTGAAATGGTGATTACAGGAAAGGGGTATTTTAATGAGACAATGCAATCTAGATCAAGGAAAGCAAAGGGGCCATTCTCTTCTCTCTATCAATCAAGATACATAAAGGCTGCTTCTTAATCCAGATTAAAATAGGAGCAATTACGTTTTATCCAATTAAACCATAATTGCCAGAGATATTTTTTAAAGGGGGAAAAAATACATCCAAACAAAAATAGAAGCTTTCCCTCTTTTTGCTTAAGATTGATTTCTTGCAGATAATTTTAAAGTTGAAATGAGGTGGGGTGGGGTAGGAGAAACAGAGTTGTACCACAAGAAATGTAAGATTGAATATACAAGAATATACAAGATTACCAGGCTGGGTCAGACCAAAGGTCCAGCCAGGGCTGCTTTCCTACTCCAAAGTGGCCAAATGCCTCAAGGATGGGTGCAAGCCAGGATACGATGCTACAACTGTGTAATCCTAGACACGGGTACATGTAAACCCCACTGAAGTCTGCAAACACAATTACCTTGGAACAGATGCCATTGCTCTCAGTGGGACTTGCTTCTGAGTAGACATGCACAGGGTGGTGCTCCTAGTCACAGACAAGTCTCTCCTGTTATCTGAAGTCTCAAACATTCATAAACTCAATACATTCCCACTCTGTTCAGGTGTAACAACCCTTGTCTTCCCAAATACGGATTTTTCAGGGCATTTTTCAACCACACATCTTTGCTCATTATTTTCTGTACAGAAATTTACTGGCTCTGCATAGTTCACCCACCAGAAATAGCACCCCTGCTATTATTAATCCATAGACAAAAGAGGAGGGGAGGGGAAAGAGATAGTTTTCCTGCCATAATATTACCTTTTAAAAATTATACCTGTGGACTGGAAACCAAATGATTCCACCCATTCCCACAGCTTTTTGGGGGTGGGGAGGAGAACAGCTTATGTGATTAAAGCATATGTATCGAAAGGACAACCATATTAACTCATAAACTAATGTGTCAATTTCAGACTTAACTGTTCAGTTGTCTTAACTGAAGCTGGAATTGGCAGGATCTATTTTGCTCTTTGTTTTACTGGCAGGATTCCTAAGCAAAAAGCACGATCATGAGGAGGCTTGTAAATGCAGTCTAGCAAACATGCTAACAAGTCATCTTCAGACCTCCACACTAAACTTCAAATAAACAATAAACACACAAATATGACAGGTGGGGTAGTCAATGTGCATGCCCCCATCCCTCTAGGCTAGGGATGGGGAAACTGTGACTCTCCAGACGTTGCTGGACTACAACTCCCATCACCTCTGATCATTGGCCATGCTGAGCTAGGGATGATGGGAGTTGGAGTCCAATGACATCTGGAGGGGCACAGTTTCCCCAACCCTGTTATACATACTTTTGCCCTTACATGCCCAATCTGAATGCCTGAAGAAGAAAAAACGCAATGAGAACAGCAGACTACTTCAAATGTATTCATCCATATTGAACGAAACATAACAGAAGTATAAAAAAAAGACCTGCCAGCTCAGCAGTGTCTGTCAGTTAACTCGGTCTGTTGAAGAATGGCCAGAAATAAAAGTATTAATTACCAGCTAATTCCCTCCCAGTTGTGTGTAAGGTTCGTGGGAATCAGTTGAAGTTAATTCTAATGAATTGGTGTAAATAAGATGAAGGAAAGCTGGATTTCTCTAGGGAAGACAAAGGCATTTCTTAGATGCTGTTATACCTTAAGCTTTAAGGAGATGCAGACATACCACATGCAGTCACCTGAAGGGACCATTTAGCACCCAAATTCCAAAGGCCTCTTTGAACGGTACCATTTTAAAAAGATGTCCTGAGGAAAGAAGTTGCCCAACTTCTAAGTGGAAGGACTTCCATACAACAGTGCCTGCCACACCAAAGGCTTAATCCCCAGTGAAGGCTTAGGGCAGGGGTCAGCAAACTTTTTCAGCAGGGGGCCGGTCCACTGTCCCTCAGACCTTGTTGGGGGCCGGACTATATTTGGGAGGGAAAAAATAAACAAATTCCTATGCCCCACAAATAACCCAGAGATGCATTTTAAATAAAAGGACACATTCTACTCATGTAAAAACATGCTGATTCCCCGACCATCCACGGGCTGGATTTAGAAGGCGATTGGGCCGCATCCAGCCCCTGGGCCTTAGTTTGGGGACCCTGGCTTAGGGGCATGGGGGGCCAAGCAAAAGTGCCTCATTAGAAGATCTCGGTGATGAAGGTAGAGCATAAGGAATCCACTATGTGTCTATATCTTCAATATATTAGCAAGTGGGCAGTTTGTTCTCAGGTCTGGTACACCTTAATATCTTGTTATGTCTGTTGTTGTGCGGCAGGCCTCTGGGACTGCATTGTAATGAAGAAGGATGAGCTTGCTCTGCAGAAAACAGTTGACCTGGGAAATTTGCCCAGATGCAGTTGTGTATGAGCTTTACTGCTCTACCTTAAGGAGGAAGAACACATGGCTTTTGCTTAGGCAGAAGGAACTATTATAAGTCCCAGTTTCTTTGAACATGTCCTGGCCTTGTCAGAATACAGCTGGATGTACACACTTTGTAGGTGCATTAAACTTTATCCCACTTCAGTATGATGCTCAATGGCATTATGCTTGTTTTCCATCTGCTGATATTTGGCTATCGAGGTATTAGGTTTGTTTTATTTAAAATATTTGTATAATTGCCATTATAACAAGCAATAACTCTGTATTTTTAGTTACAGGTAGGTATCCGTGTTGGTCTGCCGTAGTCGAAACAAAATTTAAAAAATTCTTTCCAGTAGCACCTTAGAGACCAACTAAGTCTGTCATTGGTATGAGCTTTCATGTGCATGCACACTTCTTCAGATACCTGTATTTTTAAAAAGTGGAGTCCAGCCATTAAAAGCCTGGGGACATAAAGCAATCTTAATTTGACACCTGGATGCATAGGGTTACCAGACGTCCCCAGTTCCCGGGGACAGTCCCCAGATTTGCAAATCTGTCCCCGGGAAACATGACCGCGGCAGCCTCAGCAGCCCGGAGCCAGCCTGGTAGCACAGTTGGCTCTGCCTGGCTTCAGGAGCTGCTCACTGCCATGGTGCCCGCCATTTTTCCTCGCCGAAAGTCCCCATATGATGTGTCTTGTGCGCAACACATCATATGGGGACTTCCAGCGAGGAAAAGTGGTGGGCGCCATGGCAGCAAGCAGCTCCTGAATCCAGCCAGAGCCAACTGCGCTACCCGGCTGGCTCCGGGCTACTGACTGCCGCTGCCGCCGCCACTGCCAAAGAGGAACCGGGGACGTCCGGTGGTACAGATCTCCTGCCTCCTTCTCCCTTTGTTTTGACTGATCAGGGGAGGCTTGGGAGTTACAGCCGGCTGGCTGTCGCCCAGTTTTTTAAAAACTCTGCGCATTTATGTTTCACAGGGTGTGAAAGAAGGGCTTCGGGCCTTGCCTGGCAAAGAAACCGTGCGCCTTCCGCCCCTCCTGGGCAACGCCCACCCGCCCACAACTCCCGAGCCTCCCCTGATCTGTCAAAACAAAGGGGGGAGGGGGTAGATCATTGGGGAAGGCTCGGGATATGCATGCGTGCTTGGGCCCAGGGTCTTTTGCCTCTCCATCCCCACGACTGACTCCCTGTTGCTACTCAGCTTCAAGGGGGGGGGAAGTGTCCCCAGATTCATTGAAAAAAATCTGGTAACCATATACTAGTAATCTTGGTGCCCCATAAATAAATATACCACAGAGGGTATACAACAATGGAGAAGACCCTCTCCCTGATTGCCACTCTGATCAAACTGGCACACCCCAGTTAACAAAACAGCTGCTTTTGTCTGGACCTTCTGAAGTTTCCGCATAGTCTCCAAGGCAACCACATGCATAAGACATTACAGCAATCTAACCTGGATGCTCCCTGAACATTAGTAACTGTGGAAGGCAATTTCTATTCGGGAAGAGCTGCAACTGATGCAGTAGCCCAAGCTGGTGAAATACGTCTTCTGTCACACCTGAACAGATGCTAACTGAACATCCAGTGTTAAGGGCCTAACAGCGCCCCCAAGCTGTGAACATCCTCTTTAAAGGGAAGCACAGTCCTGTCCAGGACAGGTGTTCTACATCCATAAACCTCTGAACCCTTTATATGGGAAAGTGATTGATTGCTCAGTCCTTTCCTCACAAGTGTGGACCAAAACCAGGCCTGTCGCAGTAACTTTGCAGCTACATCTTTCCTATTGTCTGTCTGATTTATTTTTTAAGTAGCTTAAAATTTATTTCTTTAAAAAATGGAAGATTGCTGCTGAAGAGATTTGATACCTCCTGTGCTAAAGAAAGAAGAATAGCCATGAGGGTGTTTTTTTCTTTTCTTTTCTTGCCTGCAATATTGCAAACCATACCACGTCTTGGCTCAGAAACCCAGAGACATTTGGAGAAATAAAGGCGATGTAGCTCAGTCACATCAGTTTTGTTCAGTCCAGACATTTCCTTTTTTGATACCAATTAACTGAACCCAACACAGAATCCTTATCATTAAAGTAAACAAGCTACAACAACACATATTGTGTAGTATATAATGCCTCTGTGCCTGTCTCGGAGTCTAATTAAATGTTGGGGGTGGAGTGCCGAGAGACAGTAAATAATCATGTATAGAACTCATTTTACCTTGGGCTATGCTCCCTGTTTTGAAGCTGAAATTAGGTGCCACCGGCTCACCAATGAATGCAGGGCTGATTTGTACAGACCCATATTGTTTTTGCAACTCTGGCTTCGTGCCAGTGGGGAAACCAAAATGCATGATGTTTCCTAACGCCAAAGGAAAAACACAACAGTTTGCATGCACTACATTAGTGTAGTGGCTAGAGCAGGAACAGGGAAGCTCAAGCCTGGAGTCTGAACACAGTCCTCCAGGCCTCTGGCCCTTCGAACTTCTGTCAGGTCACACGCATCATATTTTCACACTTTCATGTTTCTCCTGGTTGCAAAGATGTCATTTCTCAGTTTTGCAGAGATTTCCCCTACATCTTGTTTACCCTTGCTGCATGACAGAATTAAAGCTAGTGTGCTGGCTACTAAGGGCAATAATTTATTTGCTGTGTGGCTTTTAGATTTTCTTGACCTTTGTGGCTCTACTTTGCACTTAACAGAGCTCTTGTCGCTGAATTTATCTAAGTTTTGAAGTGCCTGATGTTAATTACACAAGTGCACACTTCAGGCAAGTATGTCTAGGTGATCGGCATGCTATTAAGTGTGAAACATCACATCCTGTGCTGGCATTTGGGATGCTAGAATTCCCTTCCCTTATCCTCTTCCAAAATGCCCACCTTCTCTTCCTTACCACCCCTGCCCCATCCTGACTGGCATTCTCATTCATCCCATTCCATCAAGAAAGCAGAAAAAACACCAGTTCCCAGTAATCTGCCCATCTCTCCCAATTAACTGTCACAGTGGCATGACCAAGGGAACAACAAAAGATGAAGCCATACACATTTTTATGATACAGGTAGGTAGCCGTGTTGGTCTGATATAGTCGAAAGAAAAAAAATCCTTCCAGTAGCACCTTAGAGACTAACTAAGTTTGTCATTGGTATGAGCTTTCGTGTATCTGAAGAAGTGTGCATGCACACGAAAGCTCATACCAATGACAAACTTAGTTGGTCTCTAAGGTGCTACTGGAAGGATTTTCTTTTTTATTTGGTTTCGACATTTTTACGATGGTGATGATAAGTAGTAGTGGTGGTAGTAGTAGTAGTAGAAGTGGTAGTAATTTGTTTGTTTTCTATCCCACATTTCCTTCAAGAAACTCAAGGTGGCATATAATTGTTTCTGGATTTTTTCTGATTATTTTTTTCTTTTGTAAACTGTCTTGAGGTTTATTACAATCCAGCACTGGGTTTTTAAAAAATGAATAAGCAAATAGATAGAATGGGGGGGGGAACTACCCTCACAACAACCATGTTAGGCTCAGCGACCGTGACTGGCCAAAGTTCACCCAATGAGCTTCATGGCTCAATGGTCTCCCAGGTCCTAGACTGACACTTATGCCACTACATCACACTGGCTTTAACTAGTTGTACCCAGACTAAGACTGCAATCCTATGCCGACTTACTAGGAAGAATTTCTGGGATACACCCTATTCAGGCATTATGAAATCGGCTTAAATCAACATACAGGGAGCAAGGGTGTGCATGAATACCTTAACTCTGCTCTCCATTCATGTCGTTGTCACCCGCCACGTGTTCCAGGGTGCCTCCATGACAGTTGGCAATTCTAAAGATGAATAATGGCAATGACTCTCATGCAGATATTATACTTGCTTTGTTGACTGAATTTCAAAAGCAATTTACAATAAGGCTATGTCTTATGACTTACAGTCTCCTGACAATACATTTGAACTTTGAAACTTAGTTCAGCTTTAGTAGAGCTCAGTATTACAACTGAACTTGTGCCGTTTACATAAAAAAAGCAACAATCATGTAGAAAGTGTGGCATGTGCTGCTATTCATTAATTTTTATTTCATTATATTTATGTCATCTGTTTGTATCTCCGTGCTATTATTATGCATTGTTCTGAAATTGAAATCAATGAGAAGCTATTAAAAAACTAAGCAGTTCTCATTAGTATACGTCACCTTGGGACTTTGAGTGCTGTGTTCTGGATTATAGCACTGACTTTTCAAACAGCATTAGAATCATAAAGGAAGAGTCCCAAAAGACAGAATCAGCTCATCCCCAGATTTGAAAGTCAGTCTTCTTTAGCTTTTGTGAGATTGTCATTTTCCTTTTCTTTGCCTAGTTTCTTCTTAGTTTCCAGTTGGATTCACATCCTGAGGTAATCAGGATTTGAAGAATTGCAGTGTTAAACTTCAGGACATACATGTGCTTTCAGTTCTTGTCCATTACTTCACATTGTCCATTACTTCACATTGACTTCACCACTCTCTGCCCTTCATCCAGGCAAGCAAGAGGCATGGCCACAGCTCAATACACTCCAGCCAGGTAAATCACTAGTGAGAGGTATAGCCTGGAGCATGGGTCGGCAAACTAAGGCCCGCGGGCTGGATCAGGCCCAATTGCCTTCCAGATCTGGCCTGCAGACGGTCCAGGAATCCAGGCAGCTGGCATAGCATGCGCGCGATGGTTTTTGCGACTCAGCTGGACTTGGGGGTCAAAAGGGAGGAAGGCGGCTGCTCGAGACAAGCCCCTTCTCCGTCCATCACGAGTGCAGCAATCTTTTCTTCCAAGATGGAGGGTGGGGAAGAGGGAAAAGGAGCCACAGTTCGGATTTCCACCATGGAGCTGCCAGTAACTGACCTCAAGAAGGGCAGTTGTGGTGACAGGGGCTCAGAGGCACCTCGGGAGAAACACCTGCCAGTGTCTGTGGTGGTGGTGCTCCCTGCCAAAGGAAGTGGGGAGTTCCTGGGCGGCTGCACTCCAAAACAGTTCTGCTGGGGAGGCCGCTCATTAGCTACACGGTGTGAGCCATGGAAAGGTGAATAGCAGCCACCGCCTCGCCTTCCCTCACGCAGGTAAAAGAACGTTTTTGCTTGAGCAGCGCCGGCCTGACTTAGCGTGGCCTACAGCTTTTCCCTTCACCCAAACATGTGCACACGCTCTCCAGGGCTGACAGGAATGGCGCGCTTACCTCAGCCCCCCCCCGGCCTTACGAGAGAAATAATAACTGCCAACATGTAAAACACAAAGGAATCAGCATGGATGTGTGAGGGAACACCCCCCCCCCAAAAAAAATCACATTTGGGCAACATTGGGGTTGGTCCCAATAAGGGTTTTTGCCAAAAATGTGGGTCATAATCATGGTAACATATAGTCCGGCCCTCCAAAAGGTCTGAGGGACAGTGGACCGGCCCCCTGCTGAAAAAGTTTGCTGACCTGGAAGCAGCCATGGCTGGGTAGAGTACTGAGGGCCAAACAAAGAGGAATGAAAAACTGTATGCAGTACCTGAGCCTCCACCCTTAGTTTTGTTATGAAGCACCCCTAAAAATAATGAAGAATGGAGATTGGTGAGGGCACATCAGTCTTTGCAAAAACTCTGTCTGTACTACGTTGTTCCTTTCTTCCATCATGGAACTCAAGGTTAGGTATCTGGGGTTCCCAGTCAGTCTCTTATCCAGGCACTGACTAGGGCCAAACTCATTCGGGTGATTGTTACAGTATTATCTCAACTTACGATTGCTACATGTAACCCATTCAGAAGCCACCTTGGCAACTAAGCATTATTTGAATTAATAAATTACAACTTACATTGAGAGGAAATATCCTACTGGCACCAGTTTGATGCCATGTCCAGTTGCAACACAACTTTCTGAAAACTAATTTTCAAACTTGAGCTGGTTTTTATGATGCCCATGTGAAGTAGCTCTGCTACAACCGTGGCATCACGAGGACCAGCATCTCACCATTTATTGTGTTAAATGTGTTACTTAGGCTTACCTCATCTGTGTTTTAATAGGTTGTCTCCTTTTCCCCTTGCATGCAGATATAGGAGCTCATGACATCTTCTCCGAACCCCAGGGCAAACTTTTTCAGCTTACGGTAAGCACAATACCTTGTGACAAGTGCTACTACCGTACAAGCTAGAAGTGCCCAGCCCATCTCTACCATCCTGTCTTCAGGGGGGACTTTTCTTTCCGTTTCATATCTGAAACTGCTGCCTTGATGCTGTTGCAATTATAAGAAAAGTGAATGATCCAGACCAAGAAAGAAAATGAAATGAAAATGCAGAGATCATATTATCCAGATGAAGGAAAACACTTTTCCAACTACAATGGTGGCTGAAACTCATAAATTAGATGACTGAAGTAATAAGACATGTGAAATGGCTTTTAAGTCCACTACCAGCTCTGTGCAATAAATTTCCAGTGACATCCAAGCTTTTAGTGGAGGGCATGATTTATTGCCATCTACAGGAAAAGAGCTTTCATGGATTATCTCTAAAGTGGCAAAACTCTATTCTGAATTTTTCAAAATTAGTGAAGCTGTGTGAATGCTACAGGCAAGCAAGCTCCCATGCCGTCTTTTTTATTTTTAATTAAAAATATTCCTCATTAACAAGGACAGAAAAGGTACTTCGGCGAAGGAGTGGGCAGAAGATTGATCTATGGTTGGATCTCTGGGTGGATTTGCAATAGACTGGCCAGGATTTCTGACTCTCAGTTGTTTAACAATAGCAACAGCAAAATTACTTTCCTAGTCTACTGAAATGAAAAAGGCTTTCGGTAGGCAGGAGTGGACATTTGTGTGAAAGGACTGTGAGCTCACTTATGAGTGTGTGTATGTGTGTGGGGGGGGGGTTTGTCTACATGAACAATGGTACTCACAGCCTGGACACTGGAAGGAAAGGGAAAGATTTCTGATCCGTACAGAGTGTTTGAAGCAAAAGCAAAGCAAAGTAGTGGTATAAATACCAGAATGCTTGAAGTAGTGACTAGTCCTTTAAACTTCAATAGAACCCTAATATGCAGGTCACCTAGTTATGAGAAGCAACAGTTCATTTGTTTCTCAGTGAAGCAACAGTTCATTTTCAGGATTCAGATTGCTTAGAATAGATCTGGTAAGATGGAATTAAAATCCAGTACAGCTACTTCTCGCTGTGGTAACGGACAGGTTTTTAAAAGGACTGCCACAATGTTAGATCATACGAAAGTCAGAAGAGCCCACTTGGATCAGACTAAAGGCCCATCTAGTCCAGCATTCTGTTCCCACAGTGGCTAAGCTATGGGAAGCCAACAAGCAGGACCTGAATGCAATAGTCTTGTCCTCAGACCAAACAGCCACCGTGTCCTGTGTCCTGTTCTCACAGTGGTCAATGGGAAGCGAAAAGGGCATGACATAAGCTGGCCTGCCCATTACGTAGGCAGGGTGAAGTGCTTGCCTTGGGTAGCAAAAGTGCAAGAAGATGGGCTCCGCTTGCCCTGCTGCTTCTTGTGGTGACAGCGAGAGGAAGGTATTCTGTCATCCCCTCCCGCCGCCCTGGTGGGGAGAAGGCAAGTGGCAACATTTTGAGGAGCACACTAGCTCCCACTTAGTTTGGCGAGAACAGGGCACGGTGGGTGCAGAAGGGGGTGGGGGGTGCTGGCAGAAGTGGTGGGTATGGTGGGGGACAGGAGGTGGCAATTCCTGTTTTGCTTCAGGTGGTTCTCTCTCAGTCATGATTCCCAGCAACTGGTATTCAGATAAAAGCTGCCCCTTACACTGCAGGTTGTAGCCAGAGATAGCCTTATCTGCTATGAATTCACCTCATCTCCCCTGAAAGCTGTGCATGTTGGTGGCCAGTCTACATGGTCGGAAACCTGGTTTGTTGCTGCAGAATGTCACTCCAACACTTTATTATATTATAGTTTTAAAAGAACCCGAATAATCTAGGCTGATCTCCAAAAGAAAGACCAGCAACCTCTCTCATTTTGGGTCTCTTTTCAAACACTACCAGGCTCCAGAAAGTGTCTGAGACATCAGCAGCCACTTTTACCTAAGCTGCCCACACCATTAAGTGATTCTCCCTTTTCGGACTTTAACTGACACGTATTTGTCAAAAAGCAAAAGCAAATGCATCTTGTAGTGGCCACAAGATGAGCGAATGTTCTTTTGCTCTCAGAAGTGCCAAGATAGCCCCAGGCCAATCACTGGCAGTGTGTGTGTGTGTTTTCTATTTCTTTAAGCCCCTATAAATACACTCAGTGAAAGAGATAACACAATAGTTCTTTACAGGAGTAAGGAGATAGATTTACAGCTACCCAAAGCCATTATCAAGGCACAGTGCTAAGTGTCGATGAGTGACAGGCTGCTTCAGTGACATCATAATCCAAGGGAAGCCTGTCAGTTGAGATGGCAGACTATCATACCTTCTCTTCCACTTTACTCTCACTGAAGGGATAAACCTGTTCCTGGGCTGAACCTAGGGATGGGAGAGAAACTCAATTCAGTTCATGTTCAAAGGCAAACTTACCAAATCCAGCCTTTCCAAAACAAAATGTGCACTGAACCACAGTCGCTGTTTGAAATGTGCAGGTCTCCAAATTTTGCAATGCAGTTCTCCAGCTAAGATACGTGCACAAAAATGCATATGCTAGGGTCAAGTGTGCATGTAAATGCATGTATTGGCAAACTACAATATACAAAAAAAACACACATTATATTAGGTGAAGTTGCATTGCAAAAATGCAAAGCATATGAGAAGTTGTGTACCAAAACGTGTATATTAGGAGAAATTACTCTTAAATTGCGGTGCATTTTCTTGAGAACCCTTTTTATTTTTTTAAAAAAATTCAAACTAATGTGGAAATGTGGAGAAATAAATTAAGATTGGAAAAATGAGAAACTGAGTGAAACTAAACTTGACATCCCCCCCCCATCCACCCACCCACCCCAGCTGTACTACTCCTAGCTGTAGATAGAGGGCTGACATGGAATCATAGAATTGTATAGTTGGAAGGGACCCCGAGGATCACCCAGTCTAATCCCAACATGATTCTCCATACAAGCCTAGCTATCAAGGGAGAAGGCTGTTAGTTTATTTTGTGCAAGAATATGCGCGCACACACACACACACAGAGAGAGAGAGAGAGAGAGAGACAGACAGACAGACAGACAGACAGACAGACAGACAGACAGACAGACAGACAGACAGACAAATATGTATTATATTTGTATGGATGAGCACTCAGTCACCTGGGTTTCACCTTACACAGCCTGACTGAGTACAGTCCAGACACACGTCGACCAGCTTTGCTTTGCTTTGTGTGTGTGTTTTTTAAAGGGCTTGATGCAAATATATACAGATGCACACCAAGCATACCTGAGTCTAAAGTCAAGTGTTCAGGGCACCAAGTTCTGTTCCATTAATGGTCAAGGCTCAAGACCAAGATGGCTTGCCAGTCTGCTGAGAGAACACACCAGGAAGACTGCAGGGAAGTGACAACTTCTTATGATGAGTGGCTCCTCAATAGAAACTAAATTTTGTGGATTGAAGAGGAACAATTCTTTTCATTCCAGCAGATAATGTTTCATAGATACACGAGGTGCAAAAGGAATACCACGGCACTGCAGACTTCCTTAAGGGGGAAAATAAACATCAAGTTCAATTAAAACGAGGGGAAGACTGTTTGCCATTTGCTAATTCAATTATGCTGACAATCTCCTGAAGACACCAACTCAAATGTATCTGTTCTTCTCAAGAGCGGCACCAACTTTATCCGACCTCTTTGTCAAAGGGTAAGAGAGCCCTACAGAGCCGTCACTGAGAATCATATGCTTTGGCATTTGTTATGCACTGCGTTTGAGCTGCATCTTCCAATGAACCCACTATCTCTGCACCTCTTTGAGGAGTTGAATTAGGTTGTTAAATACCTTTGCATTCCACAGGATCCTTGTTAAGCATTCAGTTTCAGAGTTGAGCTCAGGTTTAAAATTGGCCTAGAGACAGATCATAGTTTCTATAGAAAATTATGCAAGTACTGTAGCACCTTGCTGGATTAAGCCAAAAGTCCATCTCCGTAAGCATCTTAGTTCCTAAATGGTCCCCATTTGATCCCACTCCCCCCCCCACTTCATTCTGAATCAAATACACACCCCGAGTGACCTTTTTTTGGGAACTACCCAGGTGACATACTGGACAAGATTTATTGGCTACCAAGTAGCCTTGCTACGGGACGCAGGTAGCGCTGTGGGTTAAACCTTAGAGCCTAGGGCTTGCCGATCAGAAGGTCGGCGGTTTGAATCCCTGGGACGGGGTGAGCTCCCATTGCTCGGTCCCAGCTCCTGCCAACCTAGCAGTTCGAAAGCACGTCAAAGTACAAATAGATAAATAGGTACTGCTACAGCGGGAAGATAAACGGCGTTTCCGTGTGCTGCTCTGGTTCACCAGAAGCAGCTTTGTCATGCTGGCCACATGACCTGGAAGCTGTACACCGGCTCCCTCAGTGCAACCCCAGAGTCGGTCACAACTGGACCTAATGGTCAGGAGTCCCTTTACCTTTACCTAAGTAGCCTTGCTAGTTTGGAGCAAAAACCCATTAAGCCCTGCATTCAGTTTCCATCAGCAGCGAGCCTTGAAAGCTGACCAGCAGGGGATGGAAGTAATGGCCATCTCATCTTCTCTGCTTCTACCATCAAGGGTATGACTAATACACAGTTTTCACTTAGCTATTGTAGCTTACAGCTGCCACTCAACCTATTCTCTAGGAAATTGGGGGGTCCCCTTGTAAAAGCATAGTTCCCTCCATTTCTGGCACTCAGGCTGTATCATCCAAAACAGCCAAAACAGTAGCACACATAAGAAAGGCAAGGCAATCCAACACGCAGCCCTTGGGCCACGTGCAGCTGTGGCTGCCCATTTCAGTGGCCCTTGGCAACATTTGATGTCCCCCCTCCAGCCCTCGTGCTGCTGCCCCAAATCCAGTTAAGTGATGCACTGGGCTTTGGGAAAGAGGTGTGATGACTTGAGAGGGTCCTAGAGTCCTCCTACCTCCTTCCCAAAGCCTAGTTGGTGCTTTCCCAGCTTTGGGAAGGAGATGGGAGGTCTCTAGGACCCTGTCAAGGGCTGGGTGGCGTGTGTCAAAAGTTGGACCCTGAGGGATCGGCTGGCTTGAGAAAACCCTGAGGTTTGCAGAAGCACAAAAAAGTGGTTGGGGAGGGGAAAGACATAAGGATGGGGAACCACAGCAACTGCCCAATGAAGACTGAGCATGCTCAGTGGTTGTGCAATGCTGACCAATAGCTGCGCAGAGGGAGAGGAAATGTCACAGAACGGGACCACTCAACACGATGGTGTTTTGTTGCAGATTTCACTTGGCCACCATATTTTGAGCTAGCAGATTCTGTGCATCCACTGTGACTGACACCCAATGTTTCTGCCTTTGCCTTCAGCACATAGCATTAACAAACAAAAAAATATTTTTCTAACATTTTTTGTGAGGATGGTGGTAAAAAGACGACTGAACTAAAATGGCAGAACGGTAATAACATTCAGAGATGCAAGGCAGATAAGATAGTGGCACAGAAAGAATAATGACAGGCTTTGCACTAAGAGGCACAAAGCACGTTGCAATGTACTGTCTAAGAAATGAGAACAAAAAAGGAACTATGGATGGTAATAACAGCAGGCTGCCATATAGTCACACAATGGATGCGGCCTCCTAGCAACCCAAGATCACCACCCTTTCCGGAACAAAACGATGCAGAGGCAGCACATTCCCATCCACACCTTTATCAGGCGAGCAGGGGGCTTCCAGTAATGCAGAGAGCTCTCTGACCCCAGATAATGAAAATGCAGGTGAATTGAATTGATGAAAACTCCAATAAAGTATTCTTGCCGAAACAGAATGGACTGAATTGGGTAGCAGCAGCAAAGTAACCCATCACATATTTTTAAAAACATTATATGTGTGCTATACTTAACATGATTCATAACAAAGCTGTAAATTTTAGGAGAAGTTTTAGGATTTATCACAAATTTACCAAGCTAGCTTTCTTATGTTTACTTATGCCTATACATATTTTGATCTATAGCTTACTTGATCCACTATGTATTTTGGAAAGTGGTTTGTTCACTTGTCCATTTGTTCTCTATAGGTTCAGATGCTTCTTGGGATATCGCCATATTTAACACCAGGTTTTCCAAGGTGAGAGCAGTGGCCATTGTCAATGTTTGAACTCCACACACCATTTTGAATCAAGATGGCAGACTGAAGTGTCACTTTGGTGTGATTTCGCCCATTTTGGGGGCACAGGTTTGGCCACCTCTCGAGATAACATTGCCAAACTGTTCAACAAAGTAATGCCTTAAGAGGGGGATATCTTTCTGCATGAAAATTCTATAGAGAATCTTCTCATGGTGACCTTTCTTAGATGTCTAACAAGGAAAAGTAGGGCGAAGCAACTTGTCTGTTTCCCCTCTGTTGGTTTAATAGCTCTCGCTGATTTGATTGTACGGTAATTTGAAAATGCCAGTGGCACTTGCCTACTTGATCTTATTTAGGTTTGCCTTTGCATTAAATGGATTTTCTTTATTTTCACAAGCAGCTTTGATTTAATGCTATGGAAGCTTTGCTTTTAAAGGGATCACTCCTGCTAACTTCCAATGAGTAGCCTCAGACACAGCGGCATTGCTAGCACCTATTATTATTATCATCATCATTGTCATCATTTCTACAACATGTTTAGAGTGCACAAAATGGCATCTCGTTCCTCTTCATAAGCATCCCATGAAATTTCAAATTTAACTACCAAAGTTCGAAGCTAAAACACAAGAACTTGTGTACAGGACCTCTCCAGGGGAAATCAGATATTTAAACTCTGCTTTTAGAAGAGGTGCCAGCTTGCGAGGGCAATTGGGGTGTGGGTGGGCGTCAGACAATGGATGTGTGATGTCCCGACATTTGTGCGTATGATGTTGCAATGTCCCAGACAGGACATCCCAGGAGAAGCCAAGGACAGAGTCAAATACATGACTGCACATCTCAGTGGCCAAGAGCTCCTCCTCTTCCTATTGGTGCCACCACCCGCATGAGGCTGTTTTGACCCGCCTTCCCCTCCGTGGCAGGAGGAGGAGAAGGAACCAGCCATTGGAGGCATGCCACACTCAGAGCTTTGGCTCCACTCTTTTGGGACATCAGGGGCCGGCCTCTGCCAAAAAAAATAGGAAGGCCAAAAAGGCTTGGCCCCCTAGGAGCTGGCACCCCTGGCTTTGAGGGACACTTTTTAAAACTGGGGAAAGTTGTCACAAGGTACCATTCTCCCAGTTCCCTCCTGCCCAAGCCTCTTCTTGGAATTAAACTTTCTTGTCGTGGCATCTCCCTAAGAAGTTCAGAACAAATGCATATTTCAGTATGTTCTGGGTTACAGTACTTTCAGATAAAGGCTGGTGCAAGAGAAAGTGAAATAAAAACTTGCTCACATGCATGAAATGGAAAATAACCATTCAGGCAATGGCAGTGTCCCTCCTTTCTCCCATTCCATTTCCAGTACAAACATGTTGTGCACTGCTTTGGAATGCCCAAACAGGCAGCATGAAAATATATAAACAAACAAACAAATTTATTGTCCTTTACATTAAGCCCAGCTACAACCTTGCTGCCACCTCAGACCTTATTTCCCATTATACTCTTTATCTTCTTCAGTTTTAGGCTGGCCACAATGTGGCTGTATATGGTAAAAAGGCTTTTAATTGATTGCTCTCTTTTCTGTTGATGTCTTTGCCTTTGAGTTTCTGTGGATGTTTTGGATTTTGTTACAGGGGCTTAGTGTTGATGCTTATATTTATAATTTTTCATGGGGTCGTGGCGTATTTTATCTTTGCTTTCATTTTTTGGATTGTAAACTACCTTGAGTTTCTTTGAAAATTAGTTTTCTCAAATAAAAATAAATAAATGTGGCATGAGTCGCTTAGCCATTGAGTTGTGCTATCCAGTTTGAACTTCTTTTCTTTCTGTCAGTAGGCGATTGGAACCATAACCATTCCATACTGACAGAAGTGCTCAGAGCATGAATATCAAAATGGGTACCTTGGAGCCATGATGAGTATGATAATGGCTAATATTCAAGGTCAGCCGCAGCCAGCAGCATTATTCACACACTGCAATATTTCTTTCTTTCTTTCTTTCTTTCTTTCTTTCTTTCTTTCTTTCTTTCTTTCTTTCTTTCTTTCTCTCTCTCTCTTTTAAAAAACATTTCCTTCCAATTTGGCAGTTACATGTCATGCTATATTTCCTCTGTGCACACACCCCTCCTCAAAAGCTTCTGCAGTTCTTGATCTGAGTACTCAGTCCTCCAACAGCGATGCTATTTCCAAATGAAAAACTGTAAGAGTTTCTTTCCTCAACAACCTGCTCTTTCATTTTCACTTCATTATTCACAAAGTGGTTGTTTACTGTAGCAATTCTATATGATTGTTTCTAGCTCCATTAAGCATAAACATTCCCAAATCAAATCCCTCGCAGAACATATGCCTCTCTTTTTTTTCTGTTGTCTTCTGCCACTTCACCTGGTTTTGGTGCTGCCATCTAAAAGTGGGCATTGGTACATCAAAATTGGGGTTCACAGCTAATCCCTCCCCACACAAAGTCATCAGTCAGGTGTTGATTTTGAAGTGTTTAAAATGTGATCTTTCCTTGAATGGGCCAATCTGAAAACAGGTATTGCACCATGGGCGTAGCCAGGGGGCACAGCTCCCCCCCCATCAAGTAAATAAATAAAAATAAAATAAAAATACTTCACTAACCGACCAACTGCATTGCAGATAACTCAGTTCTGCTCCCCCCCTAACGTAATGCCTGTCCCCCTCTAAAATAAATCCTGACTACGCCCATGTAGCGCGCCTGTGGAATTGGTTTCCTTAGGTGGAGCAGCAAAGCTTCCCACCCCAGTCAAAGGGCATGATATTGAAGGCTGTTGAAGAAAGATCCTATAAGAAGGATCTTTGGCCCTTGAAGAAAAGATCCTATAAATATCTTCCCTGATCATTTAAAAACATTAAAAATAAAAGATGGTGATGGTACAGATTAGGAAGAGATCGGAGAAGACTGATTTGAGTGGGAGACATTGACTATGAACCCTGATTTGATATGTCAATAAACACTTGCAAGTATTGATCTGGAGGTTTGTAGTTAATGACGCTGCTCTTCCTGACTGCAGACCTTCTGCTTCTGCTGCACCAGGCATCCGGCTGCTGACATGTTCTGTAACACTGTCTCTTGCTGAACCATGTAAGCCCACTCACCTGTGGCTATTTGAGACAGGAAAACTATACAGGCAACTCCCAAGGGGTTACGTTCCAAGGCACCATGCATTTAAGTGAAATCTTGTATATTTGAAACACCATTTTAAAAGTCTGCAGAAAACCCTGTTCTTCCCCCACCCCACCCCATTCCTTTTTGTGTCGTTTACAGGTCTCTTCTGGGTTTGGTGCAATGCGTGTGTGCACTCCCCATCACCAATAAACAACGAATCAAGTTGCCTACCCCTTTATGGTAGCGCAACTCACAATTAACTCAATGCAGGATAACATTTCTAGGCATTCTCGTCAGCAAAAGATGCTGTTTGTAGCACCCGTACATCAGCAGAACTGCCTCAGTCCTGCTGCTGCTGTTGCCTCTCCATAATTATATTTTATAATCCTCCTTTGCATACAAGAACTCAATTCAGGCCCTTCTCAATGCATTAGAATCCCCTTCAAACCCATTAGCTGTATCAGAGGCTTTGCACTGTCACTCTCTCGTTGAAATATTTTATTATGGAGTTAACTGTATTACAAAATGGTGAACTATGAATATTTTAGCATACTGCGTGTACCAAGCCACTGAAATCAACCCCAGCCTTTCACCACACCAGTAAGACTGGGAAGGCTCTTGCGTGCCGAGTTAAATATATGCCCTCTCTTAACCAAAGAATGGAGATATGTGACTAATAAAAAATGTGCCGTGTAGTTGCATCAGAAATGTTGTTGTTAGCATTATTCGTAGTAGGATTACCACAATTTATTACCCACCCAGCGCCCCAAGCACCCAGGGTGTGTCTTTGACATTTGCATAGTGAAGGAGCCAGGTGCACCTATGTGGGAGGGGAGCCCCAAAATTATAATTTACCCTCCCAGTGTCCCGATTCTCCAAGGACAGTCCCAGAATTATGAAAGCCATCCTGGATTCTAATTTGACCCCAGAATAGCCCTGTTTCCCTTGCCAGCATCACCACTGTTGAGCTTAGGGAGGAGGATGAGCTGGCGTTTGTCCAGAGCGATGACGATGGTAACAGTGGCAGTTGCGAAGGAGCACCCCATTGCCTCTCCATGGCCTCTCTAGGGCTGCTGCTGCTGGCCTCTTCCCTTGGAGAGGCTGCAACCACCAAGGCCCGGCCCCAGGTGATGCACCGACTGTGAGGGGCAGGCAGAGGGTAGGGTTGCGGGGAAAGAAAGGGGGAGTGTTGCGGAGTGGAGCGCAAAGAGTATTGACTTTTTTTTTAAAAAAAAGGCTTTGTGTGTCTGCATTTAATCTTGCCGTTTTCGAAAACTGGTTTATTTGTGTGTGTTTTTCTTTTTGTAAATCTACCAAGGAATAAAAAATAAAATAAAATTGGGATTCAGGGGTTTTCTCAGGATGGAGGAGAAATGAATGCCAAGGCATGGAGTCCCCGGCAGCCCAATCCTATGTGTGTTTACTCTAATATATTGCCATTGTGTCCAATGGATCATCTGCAGTGAATCCACATCCACAAGCAAGATCTGAGTCAAGAAGGTGAGATCAGGGGCTTGCTTCCTGCCTTCTCTTTGTCCCTTATCCTGAACAACTGCAACAACAGGGTTGTTATCTCTGGGGGCTACAATGCTCAGTTCCACCGACAATAACTGGAATGACGTGGGAGCTACTCGAAGGATATGTTCGAACTGCCATCCAATTCCCTGTCAGTGTACACCAGAGTTGTTATCTCAGTTCAAAAACTCTGACAGTCCATGAACTTTGACACATAAGCAAATTTGGTAAGAGATGTGGATGCCGGCAATATTGTTCCACACTTAACACCTATTTATCTCTGGTTTCCATTGTTTTGGATGTTGTGGCAATAGTGTTGTGTCAGACCTATGTCTATGAACAAGTTTGGGAAGTCATATCCACTGAGGGTTCTTGAAAATTGAATGCTCGATCCAGGAAGAAATATCAATGCATCTTTTGCAAATTTATTAAAGCAGATTGTCATATCACATAGCAACCAGTCCCGGAAAGCTGAACAATCTTAACCTTTGTGATACAGAAGCATCAGTCACTTCTGAGGTTGGTCTCTGATAAGCATACAAAACTTTTGTTCATTTAGCTCGCATCCAGATTTCCTCTTTGGAACTTGTTGTGTTACTATCAAAGGCATGAGTTGTCCTTATCTCATGCATTTCAGCTTGCCCCTCCCTACACACATTTTCTATTGACTGTGCTTAGATAAATTGGGGGAGAGACAAAAAAGGGGGGCCAGCAGAATCCCCTTAAACCGCCCCCCTCCTTATCAAGTGAATTGTAAAGAACACATTTGCCACAGTTACGTGCCTAAAAGCACAATCTATACTATGTCTTTTTTAAAACCTAAAATAAAAAAGCAAACTGACAAAAAGTAATATATTGCGTTTCAGTATTCATGAAACATACAGTATTTGCAATTTCCTCTGCTGTCGTCTTTTTAGAAAACTGCTAAATTCCCTTGCATTTTGTCTTTAATGAAAATGCTGCCACAGGGTAGCAGCCAACTAAGTGGTTTCTCAGAGTAGACCCATTGAAATGCATGAATATGAGTAAGTTAGGTCTACTGATTTCAGCAGGCCTACTCTGTGTAAGACTTTACTGAACACCATCCACTGTATCTTGCCAATGCATTAACAGTGCAACCCTACCCATGACTACTCACAGAATGCCACTGTTAAATGGCTATTGCATTACAAAGAGAATTAGAGGCACATTCCTTCCACCTACTGACTTTTAGCGGATCTACAATGATATTGAGATTTTGTTTTTAAATATGTTTCAAGGTCTTAGAGGAAAAACTGGGAAATGTGGCTGCACCTCACCCTGGCTTCTAACACACTAGAAGGCAAACACAAATTACTCCATGTCATTTCAATCCCACCTTCCCACCCCTGCCAAATAATGGTGGGGCGATGGAGGGAATAGTATGCTAGTCAGCTCAATTGCTGTTGCCTGAGATATCTTGAGCTCATTGTTCACTACATACAAAACACTGTTCACATTGCACATTCCTGCTTTTGGCACATTAATGGATCAGGATTAATCCCTAGTTGTGTGGATTGTACTCCCAGGGGGTTCAAGGGGGTTAGTCAAAATAAAACTCCCCCCCTTTCCAGCTCTATAGTTGCATGACTTATAAAATGTCCTGATTTCAAAGCCTATTTTATTAATTTGACATGTAATTTATGAATTACAGAAGTGCAAGCTGGATTTCGAAGGGGCAGAGGAACCAGAGACCAAACTGCAAACATGTGCTGGATTATGGAGAACGCTAGAGACTTCCAGAAAAACATCTACTTCTCCTTCATTGACTACGTAAAAGCATTTGACTGTGTCGACCACAGCAAACTATGACGAGTTCTTAAAGAAATGGGAGTGCCTGATCACCTCATCTGTCTCCTGAGAAATCTCTATGTGGGACAAGAAGCTACAGTTAGAACTGGATATGCAATAACCGATCGGTTCAAAATTGGGAATGGAGTATGACAAGGCTGTATATTGTCTCCCTGCTTATTTAACTTATATGCAGAATTCATCATGCGAAAGGCTGGACTGGATGAAACCCAACCCGGAATTAAGATTGCCAGAAGAAATATCAACAACATCAGATATGCTGATGACACAACCTTGATGGCAGAAAGTGAGGAGGAATTAAAGAACCTTTTAATGAGGGTGAAAGAGGAGAGCGCAAAATATGGTCTGAAGCTCAACATCAAAAAATCCAAGATCATGGCCACTGGTCCCATCACCTCCTGGCAAATAGAAGGGGAAGAAATGGAGGCAGTGAGATATTTTACTTTCTTGGGTTCCATGATCACTGCAGATGGTGACAGCAGTCACGAAATTAAAAGATGCCTGCTTCTTGGGAGAAAAGCAATGACAAACATAGACAGCATTTTAAAAAGCAGAGACATCACCTTGCCGACAAAGGTCCGTATAGTTAAAGCTATGGTTTTCCCAGTAGTGATGTATGGAAGTGAGAGCTGGACCATAAAGAAGGCTGATCGCCAAAGAATTGATGCTTTTGAATTGATGCTGGAGGAGACTCTTGGACTGCAAGAAGATCAAACCTATCCATTCTGAAGGAAATCAGCCCTGAGTGCTCACTGGAAGGACAGATCCTGAAGCTGAGGTTCCAATACTTTGGCCACCTCATGAGAAGAGAAGACTCCCTGGAAAAGACCCTGATGTTGGGAAAGATTGAGGGCACTAGGAGAAGGGGACGACAGAGGACGAGATGGTTGGACAGTGTTCTCAAAGCTACTAACATGAGTTTGACCAAACTGCAGGAGGCAGTGGAAGACAGGAGCGCCTGGCATGCTATGGTCCATGGGGTCACGAAGAGTCGGACACGACTAAATGACTAAACAAGAACAACAAGAACAACAACAATTTATGACCATTCCTATCCTTTGGCCGTGCCAACTTGGGTCGCGGGGAAGCTTTGTCTACTGAGTCTGGAATATGCCACATTGACCATGCTTGCTCTAGGTCTTGTTAAGTATGATCTAAAATATCCTGATTGCTTCTGAGATGGTCCCAGCTAACACCGTATTGATGCAAAGGGGTATGCGCACACATGTGAAAATTAGCTGCAACCCTCAGGTTTAAGTTCTACTTAAAATTTGGCCATCTATGTGGAACTGGTTTGTCTCCTCTGTTCTGTATCACTGCATGCCCTAAATATAGATCCATCAGGATGGGTGCAAATATGAAACACTGGTGAGGAATCCTAGGCGTCTCTTCAGCAGATGCTGTGGAATTCCACACTAATTTGGACAGACTTTATACCGTTCATTAGACTGCACTGATCCATGGCCGTGGAGTGGGAATGTGGGAGCAGGGGTATACAACAGTAAAGCTGCAAACTTGACACCTAATTTGTGTTTTAAGTAGAAAACACAACTGTATAACTGATTTTCCAAGAAAGAAACGAACACATTAAACATTTCTTTTGTGGATGTCAGGGGGAAGCGGGGGGGGGGGCTTGAGATTTATATTCCCTTTTTCAGGCTCAATAAGAAAAAGGGGGAAACACATTTCTAATGATTATACTGACAGTGAGACTTTTTCCAAGCATAACAACTGCTAAAATAGACCAGATCACTAGTCTGTCACATTCTTTAATTTCTGTCCAACAGCAGCTTGCGTCAGTGGAAACCACAAAATACTGAAGAGCAGAAGATCTCTTAACATACATGATGAAATACAATTGCAGGTAGCAAACCAACAATGAGGAGATATTAATGAAGAAGAAAGCATTGCTTTGTTCTCCACACGTATAGACACACACAAACTAACTTAGCATCTTTGGAACCTGTTGTTCTTCTTTGCCTGGAACACAAGAGTGTGATCTACCTAAGGCACTTCATTCTGGCCTCTGATTGAAAGGCCTTCAAGTTGTGCTACGGACCTTAGCCTTGAGGCCAAGTGCAAATTAGGTTTAAATCAGTGAAGCTGATTAAAGCTTCATTGTGGCTGAGCCCTTAATAGGAAGCAAAAATGAGAGGAAAGACCCACTTGAACACAGCAAGAGTTGCCTCTTGTAACTTGGAACACATGTAATGCTTTTCGGGCCCGCTTTACTCAGACAAAACCATGAGAGGTTTAAGGCTATTTACCTGCTGACAGAATGGAACAAAATTTCCAGTTTGGGAAAATAAAGCCAAGTAGGAATCAAAGGCAAACAGTAAATGGCTTCTTTAAGTCGGGGCCGAGGGGATTTAGGGGTAAAGATGGACATCAAAACAACTCAAAAGGTTCAAGTGGCTCACCTGAATTTATTGCCTTTACTGAGTTAAGAACACAACAAGACTGACTCTAAGGGTGCCTCCCGGAGAGAAATGGGGAAGGCACAATTTCTATTAAAGGCAGCTATCTTCAAAATAGTTTACATGTTGCTTGCTTTTAGCATTGCCTTTAGCAACTCACATGAATCTGCCAAATCACGACAAAGTTCTGGACCGAACTACAAAAATTCCTCTTGAATGAACATTTAAAATTATTTCTGCATTTCTGTAGTATACCGCTTGTTCAATATATAGAATGCTAGGTAAGTATTCCCTTTTTTAATATTCAAAATGAACAGTTTAAAAATAAGTTTTCAGCCAAACCAAAATTAATTTTGATTGGTCAGTTGGTACATCTTGAATCCCTTCCAAAGCATGACTTCAGCTAAACTATACTTAAAATGCATTTTTTCCTGAGGGCCCAATCCTATGAACCTATAAGCCAATAAAGATGTGGGTGTTTGAATAATTGCCTATTTCTGATTTTCTTGTGTTTTTGTTGAAATATGCACTCACTATGATTGTCATAGCTGAACAGCAACGTTTTGCAAAAAACAAACAAACAGGAATTTATATCCATTGCCAACCTTCCTATTCTGTGGCATTATAACAAAGCATGACTGTTATTTGTTTCAAATTATCTTCTCAGGACAATGTTGGTTCTGAAGTGGACATAATGTAACTCCATCGTAGGAACAATCCAATCCTGTCACTTAAAGAGATCTGTGATAAATTATATAGATGAGTAAATTAGACAAATATTATAAACAAAGATGAATCTTTCTAAAATCTTCTAGAGAAAGCCTAAAATCTAAGCCTGAGATGGGTAACACAGAGCTATGTCGTCATATTTAGTTCCAGTTCTATGGGGGTAAAAAGTGGATCTGTGCCAGATAACAAATGGGTGGGCCTCCCTCCCTCAACTGATTGGTTGTTAGGGGGGGAAATGCCAGAGTTGAGCGTAGAGTCATGTCAGCTAGAAGCTAGAATCATATCGTTGTTGAATTGGAAGGGATCCCGTGGGTCATCTAGTCCAACCCCCTGCAATGCAGGAATCTCAACATGTGGTCCCCCATCCAATTTGAAACCATAACAGACCTTTTTAGCAAAATAAAAAAATTCCTTCAGTAGCACCTTAAAGACCAACTAAGTTTATATTTTGGTATGAGCTTTCGTGTGCATGCACACTTCTTCAGATACACTAGAAACAGAAGTGTCAGACCCTATATATATACAGAGGGTGGTGGGGGTGGGTGGGAATGGGTGGTGGGCTGATGGGAGTGGTAAACCTGGAGATGGCTGTTAATGGCTGCTGATGGCTGCAATTAGTCCTGGGTGCTACTGAAGGAATTTTTTTATTTTGCTTCGACTCAGACCAACACGGCTACCTACCTGTAACTAGACCTTTTTAGCTTTGCAAATGTGCCAGAAGCTCTATTGGTGCACCACTAAGAGGGGCGACTTTTTGCCAAAACCCAGGCTTGAACCAGAGATAGAACAATGTTTGATTCCTGTTTCAGTCAAAGGCTGCGGCTACGGGAGAAGCTGAACTCTCTTTGGGGTGTTAATGCTGTGAGTCCCTCCATTGTAGGCTCAGGTTGTATATAAATGTAAATAAACCGTAAATCCTAAAGACACCCTTAGAGTCTCCAATGTACCTCATTTCAAAGGAAACACAAACCCTGGGTAAGTGCCTGGAACCCCTGGAATCTCCCACCACTCAGAGATGGATTTAGGTGGCATGCAACACTAATATATACGTGTTTCGATAGACTGCTTTTGGGGGAGCAAAAAAGCTAGCTTCTGGGTCCACAATACCCAGTGAGCCACATGTGTATATGACTTTAGTGATAGTCCTATTCACACAACTTTTGAAGGGGGGGGGAGAGAGAAAGGGGACTTTTTAGAAAGTGGGTTGACTTTGTTCCGTCAGCCTATGTGAAGCAGCGCACGATGATCAATCATTCACATATGTTCATTGCACATTCAGACATGCCCGTGCCCTCCAGCAGCTGTGTACTGCTTTTGACGCAACTGTTCAAGGGTTTTCTGGAGCCAAGGCGTGTGGTGAACATCTACACATGATTGGTCACCATGCACTGATTCAAGCAGAATTGACAAGGGGGCGAATCAACCTTCTTTGGATGCGAGTGCAGGGAGGCTTCTCCCAGAGCAATCTCAACCTACAATTAAACAACGTGGTGCAGTAAAATATCATGGAATTGTTCCTTCCCAACGCCGATGCGGCTATTTTTCAGCTTTTTGCGTTTATGGAAACTTACTTGAATTCTTCAAGGAAGGATATGCAGGAGTGTATTTTCACAAGTGCAAGAGACTCAAAACAGCAGTTCAGTGGCCTTCAAGTGTACTCTGAGAAGCAGCTGAGACATTTTAATTTATACAAAAGACCATAATAGAGCACCTTCTATACATGCTGGAGAAGCCTACAGGCATGGCTGCGATGAAGAATGAGATGACAAAAACAAAGATAATAATCACTCACCATGCAAACGAGGCCCTACTAGCAAGAGAACGACTATAGAATTGCTGCTAATGTTGAATTATAGCTTTAGCCCTTTCTCCGGCAATTTGCCACTATTTGTAGGTGGTCCATATGTTTGGGTTTTTATCATTTCATTTCCCTTTTTACTACCATAAATCACTGAAAGGGAAAAGAGGCAGATGTGTTGCTCCAATCTGAACGCTTAACCAAACCAAAGCTTTCACAGCAATTTTAGTGACAGTAAATGACATTTGGGGGGCTGGTGAATTACCTCTTCCTGCAAACCAGCCTGCCAGTTCCTAAGGCTACAATCCTAAAAACACTTATTACAGACCCTCCAAGTGTCCCTATTTTCCAGTGACACTCACAGATTTACAAAAGCTGTTCTAGTTTCTGATTGGATCCCAGAATGGAAGTCATGGTACGGCGTCCCTATTTTTATCAGAGGTATGTTGGAGGGTCTGGAGTTATGCGACCCTGAGCCAAAGAGATAAGTAAGTATACAACCTATACTCTTTTATACACTTGTGAACTTTTGAAAATCTCAGCTGCAAAATATTACATGTCAAAGTGGCATAATCCAAGGCTGAAAGCCACACCGGTCATTGGCTAGGGGCATTTCCTGTCTGCAATTCACCTCTTCTCTGTCACAGATAGAAGATTTATTAGGGCACATTTCACCATTATAGTGCTCACTAAAAAGGGGTTTTCAAATTGTTTTTAAAAAAATTAAGACTCAAACCTAAAAAAAAAAAATGAGGGTGGCAGCAAGTGAAGCAGAAAAAGGCTGAGGGTGCGGAAAGATGTGAAGAGGAGGGTGTTGTTGTTGTTTTAACAATGCTTCTGATTCTGGATTTGCTTTTCACACTCCAGTAATAATTTCAAATATTCAGAAATGTGAAGACCTTATTGAACACTTGGACACTAACTTCAAGGCATTGGGGAGCCTCATTTAAAAAAAATGCAATCTTTTAAAAGAAATAAGACAAGAAATTAATACTTTTCTTCAGCAGCAGACTTTTTTTTAAATAATAAAAACCCCATTTCTAATGTAGAAGTTCCTTCAAAATTAGCTTACTCTGCGATATAAATTAGTTTTCTTTGTGATCTAAAATTGACTCGCCGTTCACTACTTAGTCAGAAAATAGCTGGTGAAAAGGCCTGGCCTCAGAGCTTTTGGACTGTGGACTCCTTTCATCCTGTAAACAAATGCTTCAGATTTAAAGCTTTCCCATAATTGTTATGCTAACCTTGGAGTGAAACCTCTCCATTTGCATTTGAAGGAGCTAAATATTAGGCAGGAAAGAAAGTGCTCTTTTTAAAAGCATGAGAAAATGTTCCTTCTTTTTTGCTCCTCAACCATCTGGGCAGGCTCTGTTTTTCTCTCTCCCTGGCAAAGGCAGTAGAAGAGGGAAGGGGACATGGATGGTGGTAATCTTGCTCAAATAAATAAAGAGAGAGAGAGAGAGAATGAAGAAATTCCTTCTAAACATGAATGGAAGAATGAATGAGACTTCCTATATGGGACGGGCGAAGCAACGTTCCTGGAGGATGTAAGAGAGAGTAGGGGGGGAAAGGGGTGGGGTGGGGGAAGAAATGCAGCCTCAACTAAAATCCTAGGTTAGTTGAGCAATGTAAGATGAAGACAGGGAGGCATGCATTTTGTCTTGGTGGGGTCTTGGTTTCCCAGCCAGGTTTCTTTATCGATCCACAAGCCATACACTGCAGAGACGTTTGCATCTTTTAGCCTTGATTGTTTTTGAAAGTTTAAGAAGAACATTTAGGGGAGCATGTAAGAGAGAGCAACAAGCAACAAGTACATGACCTTGGCCTTATTTGCTTAGCTTGCTTGGGAAGCATGAAGCACTTTTAGGCCGGCTTCCTCATGAGGTAATCACTTGCTAATGGTCGAGGGGTTGACTTAACAAAAGGAAGGCAGATAGGTCATCAGGAAATTCAGTGCCAGACAACCAACTGGGCGAAGCCCCACCCCTGGTTGGCCCTGGTTTTAGATAGTAAGACAAAAGGGCATTTCTTTTAGGGTGGCAGTTGGCATTGATGTGCCAGCAAAACTGTGACGGGCTGTAAAATGAGACAGAGTGCATGACTGACTTCTGTTTTGGATTCAAGGCTGCTACCTATGGGGAAAGCAGGAGACCCGCTTGGAGTATAACGCTGCTGCTGCAGACCCCTCCGTTGTAGGCTCAGGTTGTATATATGTGTAAATAAATGATATACCCGAAAGACACCACAGTCTGTGCTGTTCCTCGTTTCCATGCCCAATGGAAAAGTATCAGCAGTACACTGAAAATTAGCATTTTCAGTGTACTGCTGATACTTTCCCATCGGGTATGGAAACGAGGAACAGCACAGACAGCATTTTCAGTGGCCACAGAACACCAAGTGTCCTCGGGGGGGGGGGAGAGAAAACCATGGGGCTAGGCTGGAATGGAGTGCGCTGAAAAAGGACATGGCTGGCTGGCTGGCTTGAACCATTTTTGTTGCGGGTCCCACACATAATTTCCTAATGCTAATACCCTCTCACAAGTTCTGGCTAAGTACCCAATCCTTATGGTACATAAGAACATAGGATTTGCCTTAGAGCAATGGGGTGGGGAGAGAGATGCACCATTTAAAGCTATGATCCAAGTGCCATTGAACAAAACAAAGATGACTTGAGTGCAGGTCAGAAGTATATGCAATCTAAAGCTGGTAGAAAGTGGTAGGTTTCATTCAGTGGTGACTGATGCACATTGGAAAGCAAGAGAGGCCAACAGGAAGTGAAACCAGAGCCAGTGACAAGGCTGCTTTTGCCCCATCCTCCTCCCTGCTGAAAACACTGAGACTGAGGAGGATGGAACTGAAAGCCAGTGCCACTCCTGGAGTGGATGTAAGCAAGAAGACAGACAGTTGGGGGCCGGCTGAGATTGGTGAGGAAACGACCCATTAGCCTTAAAGGACCATCCTCCACTGGCTCCACTGTACTTTCAGTCACCCAGGGGGAATCTACACATATATAAAAAACACTGTGAAAATGCTTTTTTAAAAAAGTTGTAAAAATATATTGAATTTGCCATTGAGCTCACAAGCGCCATCTAGTGTCACATTTGAACAATGCACTTAAAACGTTATATTTGCAGCTCTCCTGGCATTGCATTCATTAATGACCACTGACTAGAAGGGGGCAGTGAGTGAGCTGACATTGCCCATCCTGCTCAGACTGGAATGAGTTCCTTCAGCTCCCCAAGCAGCGGGTGATGGAATTTTGCCCCTTTCAAAATCTCCAACAGGCTTTAGCATACACCAGTTTATTGCCATTATTTAAACAGATACTGCAGGCAAATATAGTGCAGAATCAATTAGCATGTTTAATAGAATAGCTCAAACCGTCAGCAAGTGGCATGCAGTGTCTGTAAAAACACATGCACACACACCTCCAATACGTGAGGGAATAAATGTAAATGTGCCCCTTTCAAAGGAGAAATGTTACCTTGGCAAAATGCCCACCACCTACTGTATCTAAGATGACAGCATAAACACCCAGCAGCAGCAGATCATTTATCAAAGACTCATTTCTGCATTCAGCAAACCAGAAGATATATCTGAGTTATCTTACATGTTCATTTGGGCTCGTGATATTTGATACAACGGAACTGGGTCTAATTTAAACCATGCATTATTCAGCAGCAAGAACCAATAAGGGGAGAGAGCCTGCTTCTCTCCAAGGTGGCAAACTTGTACGACTTCAGGCTGAAGGCTTGGGTTCGCGTCAGGGCCGGATTTAGATGAAGAGAGGCCCTAGGCTACTCCACTTGTGATGCCCCTCCCCACCCTCACAAAAAGAAGAAAATGGAAGAGTGTTATAAACAAAATTGAGTGAAGCCAGGGATGATGACGGATATTTAAAATTATGCAATTCACAATTTCTCATCTAAAGGATATAAGATATTATTGTGAAATACCATGCTGATTTTTTAAAATGCATAAAATTAACACTGAAAAACTTTTGCAATAACTGAACTTTGTAAACCTTTTGTGGAATAAGCATTATTTTTTAGGAAAATGAAGTTGTAATGTTATTCTTTTAAAAAAACCGCAGGCCTGGCCAGGGCAAAAGGGCGGTCGTCCTCTTATATACCTTCTGAGATTGACAAGGCATCTGACCCTCACCTGAATCTCATAACTCTCCTGACAGGTGATTTGATCGGCAGACACAGTGTGGAAATTAAGTAATCAATTTTAATCTAGAATTTAAATTCTCAAAACTTTATTTGTTAATTCGTGCAAGTAAACTACTGCTCTCACTTCATTACAAACAGTACTGTATTTCTACCTGCACAAACTTGAGCAAACCTGCTCCTCTTCCTTTCACAGATATTTTGTTGCCATTTGCAACTGTAGCTGCCTCTGATTAGTTATCATTTAACTCTTTGGGGAAATAATTAGTATCACATGTCATGTGCATGGAAGTTGCTTAACCAATTAATAAACTAGAAGGATTACTGTTAATAGGACCAGTTTTCCTATAAATTAATATTGCTGGATAGTTTTGATGAACTGCAAAAGCATTTTTTGTTTGCTTTCTGTTGTACCCTGGAACTTTTCTTTATTAGTGCCACTTTGTTTTGTATAATTCCTTGCAAATGAAGGAAAACAACTTTTCTGCTTGTATATGTTGATAATATAATTTTGGTTACTGAGAACAAACAAGATTGTACAAAAACAAGATTGGGCGCAGGCCTGGCCAGGACATAGGTGTCCTGACTGTGACAAAGGTGACCTGTGTGCTTACTTGCTTGCTTGTTTGTTTGCTTGCTTGCTTGCTTGATTAACAGCTGTTGGGAACTTCAAGGTCCTTGCTCTCCCTTCTTATGGTCTTTGAACTGGACCTGGAGACTCCAATCGAGAGCATTCCATATCAAGAAGGAGGGCAAGTGGGCACCCTATCAAATGACAGGGCAGGAGCTACATGGAGCAGGGCCTTTTCACTGGTGGTGAGCCCATTTGCCTTGCTCTTCCCAGACCTGTTCTCTTTTGGCCTGTATTTTGGAGCTTTATAATTTAGGAAGACTTTGGAAGAACTGTTTGACAACTGTCTTATCAGTTGCTGACGTATGAACAGATTTTATTTGTTGCTATTCTGGGCTCCTGGTGCACCAGGGTTTACACCAGCATAATAGAGTTGGCCAGCATGCCAGAAGGGATACAATTTACAGTGGTACCTCGGTTTACAAACACAATTGGTTCCGGAAGTCTGTCCTTAACCTGAAGCGACCTTTCCCATTGAAAGTAATGGAAAATGGATTAATCCATTCCAGACGGTCCATGGAGTACTTAAACTGAAGTGTACTTAACCTGAAGCGAACTTTCCCATTGAAAGTAATGGAAAGTGGATTAATCCATTCCAGATAGGTCTGCGGAGTACTTAAACTGAAAATACTCAAACCGAGGCGTACTTAAACCGAGGTATGACTGTACGAGCTTTCTCCATTATCTGCACAGCAGGGGGTGTTCAGTCAACAGTGCAAAGGCTGAGCTGAAGTGTTCCCTGCTGGTTACCTGCTTTCAGCAATAGGGGGCACTGTTTAGTAGTACCCAATTGGTTAGCTGTCAGATTCTAGAGCTCCCTATTGGTGGCTCTTAGGTAATTCACAAAATACAGAGTCCATTAATAAAAGACAGTGTTCATTCATAAAGCAGTAACATAAATCTCCATTGCTACATATTGGGTATATATTTCAGCAGTTGGACGTACAGGTTTATGGTCATGCTGTAGCGTAGTGCTTATGCGACTGTGAATAAAAGGTGGCTGGGCTCATCGTCCTGGGGTTTTGGGGGGGAGGTGACAGAACTGATTTCCAATAAATGTCCCACACTTTATTTCCATAACAAGTCCTTGAGTCTGTACTCTGAATGGTGACACCAGGGACCTAGAAGGTGCAGGGCTTGTCAGTCCAACCCCTGCACAGTCTCATCAGGGCTGTCCTTAAGGCAATTGGAGCAATTTGGCCAAATTGGGCTCCACGTGCCGCTCCTAAGGCCCACCCCCACCCCCCGCACCAGGGCAATCTAGATGGATTTTATTTATATCTATAAGATTTTGCAGATTTTGGCTGTGAACTGGGGCCCTACAAAAATAAATAAATCAAGTTGCGCCCCGCTGCTTCAAATTGGGCCCCACTGGCTAGCCCTGAGTCTCATAGTTGCTGGGCCTGAGTTGCCCTGCCCTTGCATGAAGTCTTGGGTTTGCAATTTTGGGAGCAGGGAGACTGCGGCACTGGGGAGCAGGCAGGCTGGCGAGGCCCCCTAGATTTAGAGGCCCAAGTTGCCCTGCCCTCACATGAATTCTTGGGTTTGCAATTTTGGGAGAGGGGAGACTGTGGCACTAAGGAGAGAGCAAGCTGGCAAGGCCCCCTAGGTTTAGAGGCCTGAGTTGCCCTGCCCTTGCATGAAGTATTGGGTTTGCAATTTTGGGAGAGGGGAGACTGCCCGCTGGGGCGCAGGCTGGCTGGCGAGGCCCCCTAGATTTAGAGGCCCTAGGCTTCAGCTACTTAGCCTATACATAAATCCAGTACTGGATCACATGATGCAGTGCTCCCCTCTGCAAACAATTCCTTCCACACAGGAAAATGCCCACAACCCCCATGCACTTACTTAGCTTTCTGTGTGGAGGAATTTATTTATTTATTTATTTATTGCATACCCTCCAACATTCTTCTGGTGAAAATCAGTGCCGCATTCTTGCGGGAGCCAGTTTTTTAGGAGGAAAGTGTCATTAAACTAAGTGGGCATGAACTTTGGATAAACATGTTTTAAGGCCGCACTACAAATGTTACCGTGAGATATATATACTGCATATAAAAACATAAGCAAAACCAACTTGCTTTTTAAATTATTGCAGTAGTGAACACCACTGCTTTATCCAATGCTATTTAAAACGTCCACATAAAGCCTGGCTTCGATGCCACCCCTTCGTGCACATTCCAACACAGAGAGAGAATCTATAATCTACTAGAAGAGCGAAAACCATCAAGACCTATTAAACGCATCGCACAGAGAATGAAGGGGAGAAGTATTAGTGGGAGCAGACGGACGCTTCAAAGACAGCAAAGGAAATCATGGAGCACAATGAGTGCTGAATATGTTTTTTCTTCTTCCTTGCTCTGTTCCTGTTGGTTCCCCCGTCCCCCACCACCCCTATTTTATGGTCTAAAGTGCTAGTGCAAAAAGGGTGTGTTCTTTCAGGTTTATAGCCTTGACTAATGGAATTGCTCTAAATAACATTTTGATCTTGTAAGGTCACACAGAGTACTATACCTTTCCTTTAATGATTCAGGTCTGGACTAAGCATTTCCCAGAATTGAGATGGTAATGAAGTCATTAGTTTCTTCCTACTTGAAGCTCTGGTTAGAAAAGGGATTTCTATGGGTAGAGCCTGAGTGGTCCTTTTTTATGCAGCTCATACCCAGCTGAGCTATAACACCTGTTACATTTTCCCAAGCAGCCTGAGCCGCAGACTTTGCCCAATCTATTTGCTCTTCTTATTCTTCAGCAGCACACGGGACAAAAGCTGAGCAACTGTGTTTTCTAAGGCAGTGCTAATTGAAAATTTCTGACCAGTGCAAATGTTAGGGCCCCTAATGAGGCCTTCTTGATGATTTCCTCGTTGTCTTTCGTGATAGAAGAATAATGCAAAACTCGAACCAATTAGGAAAAAATGACGTTTCGGTTGTTTTGAACTTGGACAGAGAAGCAGAGGGGTGAGAAACAGAGTGTAAATGCGAAGAAGAAGAAAAACCCACCCCAATAATTATGTTATTATTCAGTGCTGCAATATTCTAACCAATGATGGGGAAAGTTGGATTAATAACAAGACAGGAATGAGGATTAGGCGAAGGAATAATTGCTCTGTGTAGATGTTGGGTAATGGAATGGCTGATAAATACAAAAAAAGGTCAAACAGTGTATGTCACTTATGGTGTGCCACTGTCTACGCCAGGCATCCTCAAACTTCGGCCCTCCAGATGTTTTGGACTACAATTCCCATCTTTCCCGACCACTGGTCCTGTTAGCTAGGGATCATGGGAGTTGTAGGCCAAAACATCTGGAGGGCCGCAGTCTGGGGATGCCTGGTCTATGCACTGTACATTTAAAGCACAGGACTTCCTCCAATGAATTATGGGAATTGTACTTTGGTAAAGGTGCCAGGAACTGTGGCTTGGTGAGAGGTAAACTACAATTTCCATGATTCATGTGCTTCAAACATATAGTGAGTATGCAGCCTTAATGTCATACCAATGAAAGTCAGAACAATAATAATACTAAAATGTAAACAATTCAGGACCAAGTTTCCCAAGCTGTGGTCTACAGACCACCAGAGCTTCATTCAGGTGGTCTGCAGCAGCTCTATAAAAATGCAATTAAAAATCTCACATTATCTAGCACAGAGCATTACAATCCTGCTTTTCCTTAGGACATCCCTATTCTCATTGGATAAATGTTGGAGGGTATGGAGTTATGCAACCTCCCAAGCCAAGGAGATAAGTAAGTATAAAGGTGAAGGTAAAGGACCCCTGGGTGGTTAAGTCCAGTCAAAGGCGACTATGGGGTGCAGCACTCATCTAACTTCAGACCAAGGGAACCGGCATAACTATAAAACCTTTAGAAGATCTCTGAAGGCAGCCCTGTGTGGGGAAGTTTTTTTAAAAAATGTACAATTCTTTATTATGTTTTTATATATGTTGGAAGTCACCCAGAGTGGCTGTGGCAACCCAGTCAGATGAGCTGGGCAGCAGCAGCAACAACAACAATTGAACAGGACGTTGCAACAACAACAACAACAACAACAACAACAACAACAACAACAACAACAACAACAACTGAACAGGACATTGCTCACAAGATCTCTCATGCTCTGTGAGACTTCGTGAGAATTCGATGAGATCTTGCAAGATCTTGCTGTACATCAGCACCAATGCTGGTGTCGGTGTGGTGGCAATGCTGACAGGCCAGAAGTACGGGGGGGGGGCAGAGTTACGGTAGGTGGCATGGCAGCAGTGCCAGCAGTGGGGCGGGTAGTGCAACAGAGTGGGGCATCACTTCTCATTCTACCTCACGTGGCAAAATGGAATGCGCCACCCCTAGCTCCTGTTGCAACTCACCTTGCATCAGACCCCAACTCGCAAGGGGGTCTGACCCACCAGTAAAATACAAAAGACTTAACACATTGATTTCAGTGAGTACGGGTGTCCCTAATTCTACATAGGATTGGGTTGCTATTTGACTACCGTGGGACTAAGCTGGATAAGAAGAGGCTCCAACAAGCAGTAAGAACTGCAGAGAGGGTAATTGGTGTTAGTTTGCCTCCAATAAGAGACACTTTATGCTGCTCGAGTCAGGAAGAGAGCAGAGAGAATTGCTGTAGACCCATCGCATCCTGGTCATTACCTGTTTTATTTACTCCCATCCGGATGTCGGTACAGGACTCTATATACAAAAACGTCTAGGCACAGTAATAGCATTTTTCCTTGTGCCATCAAATTGTTCAATCTGTATTTGTGGGCGGAAGGGAGGCCATTTGGTGGTATAGGGTTTTTTCCGCTGTGCTGTTGTATTGTGAGGGGAATAGTGTTTGTATGAGGCACGTTTTTCTTTACATTGCAATGTAGTTGAAGCAAAATTCCAAGTATGGTTGAAACTTGACCAATAAATTATTCTATTCTATTCTATTCTATTCTATATTTAATGGGGCTGTAAGCTAAAGGGACGCAGGTGGCACTGTGGGTTAAACCACAGAGCCTAGGGCTTGCCGATCAGAAGGTCGGTGGTTCAAATCCCCGCGACGGGCTGAGCTCCCGTTGCTCGGTCCCAGCTCCTGCCCACCTAGCAGTTCAAAAGCACGTCAAAGTGCAAGTCGATAAATAGGTACCGCTACAGCGGGAAGGTAAACGGCGTTTCTGTGTGCTGCTCTGGTTCGCCAGAAGCAGCTTTGTCATGCTGGCCACATGACCTGGAAGCTGCACGCCGGCTCCCTCGGCCAATAATGCGAGATGAGTGTGCAACCCCAGACTAGTCGGTCACGACTAGACCTAATGGTCAGGAGTCCCTTTACCTTTACCTAAGCTAAAAAAAAACTCTTTCCCAACAGCTATTCTGTTTCCAGTTTGCTACTCCTGTTGTTTTTGTCATCCATCTATCTCAAGCAACAATTGAAGGGTGAGGGCAAAGTCAAACTATTAAAGGGTTGCCGTTCCTGCTGTGGCTGTAGAGACCAATATGGGAGAGACATGTTTTTATTGCCGTTGGGGCAGATGAAGGCGTCTGGTTTTGAAGATGCACCATGGCTTTTCTTCTGTCTGTGCTCCTGTTTCTTCTATCTGTGCTCCTGTTGTAGGTGTTTGGTTTTTTAAAAATATACAGTTTATATATTACAAATGGGCTCTCCTTCTAAGGGTAAGGTGTAGCTTTTGTTTTGTAACTACTATCTCTTCGGCACCTGAAAAAGTCACTTATATCGAGGTTTCGGTGAAATGAAAATGTAATGGATCGATTAATTGATTTAAAAGGTTGATGATCATCAACTAGAAATTCTTTAATAATTGATTCATAATAAGAATATAGAAATATGCAAGGAATAGGAAAGACTGTCTCCACATGTATCACAGGAAGGAGAGGATTCTAAGTCACAATCAGAAAAGGCCGTATAGATCAGGCAGAAGGACAGTACTTAGGTACGTTGTGCACACTTCCTGAATTCTGTGTATTTAACTATTTCCATTTAACATCATCACGGTACTCTGTGCGGATTTGCTAAATGTTAATTTGACATTAACCTTTTGAAATTATCAGGGACAAGAGAGGTCAGATCCTTCCAGTATTTGCCAGGGATTATTATGCAAATATACTGACTCTGCTTATTGTGAGAGTACTGTTTGGCCTGGTGAATACAAATGCAAAGATGGAGAAATTTATGACTGATGAGATGCAGCAAGTGTGATTGAAGCATATGCTAATATAAAAAAGCAGCATAAAGAATTTTAGGAGTGCGAAATTGTACTATTGGAAGGGTCAGGAGACGCCAACTGGTACATGCCCCAAATGGCGGGTCTTGCAATATCTAAAACTGTTCCTGGCATGTGTTTATTCTAACCTGTTCTAAGGTCTTATATACACATTCAAACAGCTATGTGGGTGACTGCATAAAGCACAACTGCATGGACAAGTCACTTGCTGAAGGGGCTACCAGCATTCAGGCAACTGTGACGACGACAACAAAGCGATCCCTCTTTTACCACTGCCATGCTCCAGCTGTTTCAACTGCCAAGACCACTTGGAGGGACCATCCTCATACACTATTAGATGTCAAAAAGCTGAACAGAGCTGATTTCAGCATGCAGCATCAGCATACACCTGACCAGGTAGGTCGGCCCAAGGCAGCACAGATAAAAATACAGAGTGCCAAAGTCTTGACACAGGCCAAAAGGCTAAATGGAATTGGCACTTACACTGCAGTCCTCTGCTATGCATAGAACCATAGAATTGGAAAGGAACTCAGGGGACCAACTCTTGCTAGTGCCCTGAAAGTGGTGCTCTGTATTTCTGACAAATGGAGATCCAGCATCGGCTTTAAACCTCCAGCCAATTGGTGCATGGGTAGTTTATTCTTGCCGCAGATTTCCATTTCTTCCACTTGTTGCATCCACCCCTTCACACGAAAAATTGATTGTGGTAAAACATTGTGCAATGGGAGAGGAGCTGAGCACGAGCTCTCATGTTGCTTTGTAGCTTCCCTTCTACCTAATAGATGGATTTGGAAGATCTGGCAAAACGGGAGCTACAATACAGTAATTGTATGAACAAAGCAAAGCAAACAAAAACCTGGGGATGTTTTAATGTGCATTCGTGTAGATGCCTCTCAGATGAAGAGGGGGAAACACACAGTGAAGGAAAGAATTAGAAGGTGCAACATGAACAAATATAGCTCATGCACCACAACTGTTGCCAGTTCTGGAAATCCACCCCAGAAGGATGGAGGAAAGTAACCTATCAGTTCTTCTGTGCAACTAGGACAAGGTAAATTGGAACTACTTCACCTGAGAAAGAATTTGGAGGATCAGAATTTTGGATCCCACCCCAGTGAACATGCCACATGCCAGAGCTCACACCTTCCATTAAGGAAGTGTGAAAACAAGTTTAATTTTTTTTAAAAGGTAGAGAGATAATAGATTTGTCAATCCCTGAAAAGTGAGGGTATGATGTACTTCACAGTTGTTGTATTTAAAGGAGGAATGTGTTTCATTTTGCTTCATTGCGCCAGGAAAGGGCTTTCAATACAGTACCATGATATTGATTGATTGATTGATTGAATTTATATACCGCCCTATATCCAGAGGTCTCAGGGTGGATCACAGAACAAAATCAAAATATAAAACCGCAATATATATAATCAAAATAAAAACAACCTAATAACACCCCCTAAAAAAAAGAACCACATTTTAAAAGGGCATAAAGGATCCCCATTGCAAATGCATTGCTTTTATAAATGCATCCCTTTCCTTCTCTCTCTCTCTCTCTCTCTCTCTCTTAAAGGAACTCCAAATTCCTCATTTGTTTAGCCTAAAATCCTGTACACATTCCCACAAACTACTTCCTTCTCTCCCCCCCCCCCCCGCAATCTTTTTCCCATAATCAAACTCCCTCCTTGTTCCCTCCCTCCTTCTCTCTTCTTTTAATGAAGAGAAGTTCAGAGGGTTTCTCTCTCTCCTCCCCCCCCAACCCATGAATAGATGGCAGGCACCTGGGAGTTATGAATTTTAAAGTGATCATTTTCTTTCAGCGGCTGGAGACAATGGGGATCTCCTTTTGACTCAGTTTCACAGCTTTGAGAGGCTCTCAGATCAGCCACATTCCAATCAGATTGGAGTCAGATCAGAGCTGTGCTGGACGGCATCAAGGTCTCTCACAGAAAGACAAGGAGCAGATGGCCAACCCTGAGCTCTCCTCCCCTTTTCAGACCCGCTATGGAAGGCAATGTGGGAAACGGTTCCCCCAGCATTGCCTATTGAGCGCTGAATGGGACCACCGCATGCCACCAGCCTGTAGGTATGAACCTCTGTTAACAGATGGTGAGATCATTATGAGCAATTAATTCCTTTAATGTATCAGTGGGAACATGTTGGAAAGGATGAGGCAAGCGCAGAGTGAATAGTGAGCGCCTCGCTCCTAGGGGAGAGGAGCAGCAGCCACATCACTGAAGGATGGGAATTTCCCTTCAAGGGCTCCTGCGAGCACAGAGAGAGCTGCCGTGAGCTCTTTGGACCGCAGTACAGAGGCATGTTCTTTATTATCCAAATAGGCATCCCCTTGTTGATCCGCACAGCACAGTTAATAACAGGTTTTTCTCCCCAGAGATCACTTCTAGCCACACACACACAAATTCAATAAAACAAGGAGGGCAAGGGGAAGGGCAACTAAAATCACCAGCATGGGGCAGAAAATAAAAACGCAGATCAAAAGATAACAGAACAGGGTCTCATTTCCCTTATGGATCTTTCTACTTAGGGGGGGGGGTACACACACACAGAGAGAGAGTCAGAGTTTTTACTAGAAGGCTAAGGAAAAAAGAGGAAGGGGATCTGGGTAATCAAGGCTATAAGTAATGATGACTAAAGTTATGAAGCACTTATCTGTGTGTTCAGATAAATGCATCTGAACATGTATTATGGTCACTCAGTAACCTTCACCATGACCCTGTAAGCTACTGTAAGTTAAGTGTTAAAATCCTCCTATTGTAGAATCAACAAGTCTAGCTGAGGGGAGGAGTGAGATACTGAACACAACTCAGACAAAACATCCACACACTGCCAGCATAATATCAGGAGATCCAGTGGAAAATTCTCCTCTGTAAATAATAATAATTATATATATATACATATATACATATACATATACATATACATATATATATATATATATATATATATATATATATATATATATGTAGCCAGGAGTAAACTTTGGTAATATAGTGCCCTGAGGACAAAATTTGCCTCCCCTCCCCCCCCAAAAAAATCTTATTTTCACAATAATTCATTAAGAAGTTGCTTTTGAATGGATCTGCTCATTATTTATTTATTTATTTATTTATTTATTTATTTTGTGGCCCTTTGGCTCTGTGCCCTGTGCGGGGGGAACTGCCTAACCCAGTGCTACGGTAGCAGGCATCACATCACATCGCATTGCATTGCATTGAATTGCATCCTAAATATTCCTCCATCGTCCACTGCACGGACTGCAATTCTCAGCACACTTATTTGGAAGAAAGAACGTGAGTGCTCTGCTGAATTGGGCCACTGTGGGGCTATCTACATCCAGCAGTGACAGGCAGTGGCCAATCAGATGTCTCCAGGAAGAACACAAGCAAGACATGCAGGCAATACGCTTTCTCCATTATTTATTCCTCCATCTGGTGTTTGGAGGTATACTGCCTGTGTACACGGAGGTTCCAAGGTCAATAGCTGTTGACGGGATACACCATTAATTTGCCCTAATCTTTAAAAAAAAAAGCAGTGAACCCCAAAGGGAGTGGTTAAGGTTATAGTGGCTAAGTGTTGGACTAAGACTGGGATACCAGAGTTCAAATCCACACTCAGCCATGAAACTTACAGTAGCGTAGCTAGCCAGGGCTGGGTGTTCCACAGTGTGTATGTGGGGGAGGGGTCCTACAGGGCACAATGGGGATCTGTAGTGCGGTGGCTGCTGTGCATTGTGATTCCAGGTGGCAGGGGAACTTTTGGGTGGCATGGTGGCTCCTTGTCGTCTTGGGCGCTGCAGGGGGGCAGAGCCACTCACTTCCTGTTCCTGAAACCGAAAGCTGGTCTAAAAAATGTTCAACAACTTTGACTTTTCTCAAAAAGCTCCTTGGAGGAAAAGGTGGGATGTAAATGCAATAAATAAGTAGGTTAATTATGCATTTCAATCACACCTCTTGCAGCCTCTGCTTAAAAGTGCCAAAGCCACTTTACAAAGTTAGTAAGTACCGATCCATTTTTAAATATACATATATGAATTCCAGAATTTGATTAAAAACTACCATACAAAGTATACTGAAGTATTGGGTGTCCTCCGTATTCCCTAGTTTGCGACTAATTATTTAGCAAAGCTGCCAAAGGTAATAGTCTTCTTTCTTTCTTTCTTTCTTTCTTTCTTTCTTTCTTTCTTTCTTTTAAAAAAGTACCCTGAGATGTATTTACCCAGGGAAAGACTGAGGGGAAGCAATGCAGACAACCAGTTTGTTACTGAGCTTTAAAGCGTTAGGAAATAGTAAGCAACAATTCACTTATTCATATTTAAATGACTCTCTCTCTCTCTCCTGTAATTAAGACACTCTGGGTAGTGTTCTGTTCCTAGAATTTACATAATTGTACAATAGGTTATGTAACTAACAGCAAACGATAGTTAACCTTGAAGTATATTATCTTAATTGAGTAAATCTGGCTTTAGTTCAATAAATTAAAACAGAAAAGTTTTCTTTTCTTTTTTAAAATAAATAAATAAAAACCACTTCTATTCCTGAAACCTACTAGGCATTTGTCAGTCATTTTCCTTAAGATTCTTCTTTCCACTGCAACACACACATTTGGGGAAAGGGGGAATCATTGCGCAGCTAGAAAGACAGTGTTACACATTTGTTGGTTCCCCCTCATTCTTTGCACCTTGCATCGTACCACACTCTGGAAAGCCACGATAAGAATATCAGAATATTGAATCAAAACGTTTAACTTGCTTGTTGTAGATATCCCTTCCCCTTTATCCTGCACCCCCCCTTCCTTACATTTCTCAGTCCCTTTTGGGTTTCCGACTCACCCTTCCCAACACAATGCAACAACCTAGCTGAATACTCCCCAAAGCAAAGCAAAGATTTTAGGTGGGGGAAATGTAAGAGTCTTGTGTAGGCTAAAGATAGGGAAACAACACGCTACAACTTCTCCGTTAAAATAGCTTTACATCACACAATAAGTCTCCTTGCAGAATTGAAGCATTTACAAAGCCTGCTGTTTTCTACTGCCCAAACACTATTAAAAGCAATCTTGTTTAAGACTTTTAACGAAAGGCGGGTAAGGGCAGTGTCCATCTAATGAAAAGTCACAGAAATACCTGGTGGGTTTTATTTTTAAGAGGAAAAAATTGGAGAATGTACTGCAGGTGTCTTCAAAGTACAGTATTCATTTTGGGGGGATATCGGTTTTGCAAATGTGAAAACATTTCAGTATTCCCAGTTATACCTGCTTTAGAGAATAGTGTTTATGAGCTTACGTGGGTGATATTAAAAAAGGGGGGGGGACCAAGCAAGACTGTGATTACTTGACTACTGAAAAATGAAAAAAGGTGGGAGAGAGAAACAGCTGCAATTTGGGGTTTTCTCACAATGTACACCATTGTACTTCAGGCCATATACATTGTATGGGCTCAGCTCTAGCCTATATCGCTGGAAGAGAAGAATTCACACTGTGAATGAACATTTTCCCCAGCATCTAGCCTTAGCCCAGGACAGCACAATAATAAACTAGAAGCCCCTTTGTCTGTTAAAACATTGTTCTTCATTACAACGTGAAAAGCCATGTCTCTCTGCAGAGGAGGAAGAAGAACAAACAGCAAGCCCAGCTAAATAAGAACGGAGGCTGAAGGGAGAATTCTGGATCACTAGCTGGCCCATCCACCGCACAAGAAGCAATGCCAGCTGTCAATCTGTCCCTTAACAGGCCACCCAATCCCACCTCTGCTTCGCAAAGCATTTCAGGCACAGTCAATTGGGTTCCTAAGTTCAATGCAAAACCTAGATTTGGAAGAGGCTGCGTGGAAGCCGATCCAAATTGCCATCCACAGAAGGCTTACGAAAATCACCTGTGTTCACTCTCTGGGTGAAGCGTAGCAAATCAGCAGGATTATAATACCAAAAGGATTGATTTAGGTAAGCACAGGCAATTCAAGCCGGCAATTTAGGATGTAAATGTAAGAATCATATTTTTGTGTGATAAAAATGACTAATCAATCACAATTCAGCATTGCTATTTGTCTAGGCTCATTCTTCTAGCATGCCCATTGCTATTGTCAAAAGCAAAGCTTGAGCATTTACATGGTGCCTCCAGAACTGTTAGCTCCTGACTCCTCCAATCTGGCAACCCAGGCCTCCCAAATACATAAAGCTGGAATGCCCAAATGCTGAAATAATAATCAGCCACAGGGAACCATTACCAGATATTAGAATCCAGCCAAACTCCTACAATTGTCGACTCGTGGAAGATGGTCAGCCTTTGTTGCTTTGCAAGGCCCAGTAGAGGAGGGGCAAATGAATTTCCTCTTTGCCCTGTCCACAGCTTTTTTAAAAAAACCCAAACCACTTGCTTTCATATTAGACTGCTTTCCTTTACAATACTTGAGTGTTTGCTCTATATTTTATAGAGGTGGATTAGTGTGCAAACTTTAGGACCTCTCTGTGCCTCTCTAGCAGCTTTCCATGCCTATGTGTATGTGGCAGGGGGTTGTGTGTGTGTGTGTGTGTGTGTGTGTGTGTGTGTGTGTGTGTGTTTTAATTAGAATGCTGCTCTATTTACCAAGAGCTGAAATGTGCAAGCACATTTCTCAATGAGGCTAATTAAGGTAAAAGTGATAGTCTTGTTGTCATTGTCGAAGTCAATGACCCAGTGCATTAGTAATTAAAGCACATTTGAAGTTAAGTTGATTGCAAGGTCCTCCAAAAACATGCAGTGTTCACCTTTTCAAGCCCTTTTTGCACCTTAATGTTAGTACCAATGTTAGGGATCTTTGATGAGGTCACTAAGCATGGATTAGTTCCCCCTCCGTACACTTTAATCACTTTCCCCTTCACCCAAGTTGGTAGTTAGAGAGGCAGTGGTGGTGTGGTTTCTTTTTAAAGTTTGTTTAATTAGCATTTATGTGCATAAGCTCAGTGATAGATATTTGCATAGAATTTTCACACAAAAATAAAATAGCGTGATCTTGTGAATAGCTCCCTAGAATCAGCAGTTGCTTGGCGGGGAGGGGGGGGTGGATTTAAAGGGCAATTCTGAGTGTGCACCTTTGCAACATTGTAAACACTGAATTTCACAATGTTCTGAGTGCCAGTCTCCCCTTTGGCCTTTCTGGAAATGTTGTTATCCTCGCCATCCCCACTCCTGCTTTTACAGGATCTAAAAGCTTCCTCCAACTCCCAGGTAACTATATTTATTAGGGCAAATTAGATATAATACACAGATGCAAGTAGCAAGACTGTGGTGGCCCTTTTTTAAAAAAAATAAAAAATAAAGCTTATATCCGGAGCCTTTGTGAAAACAATATTTCTTCATTCATCCACTCACCGAATGGTCCAGGGGTGGGCTACATAAAATGTCCCAATTTAAAATAATGTGCAATGCATTAAAAACACTGAATGAAAACCACCAGACTATATAATATCATAGGAGCAATGAAACAGAAGTGCAGCAACACAGCATGAGGGGAAACATCCCCTCAGGTAAAGAGGTGTGTCATGATTTGATGCTGAAAACTGTGACAGTGACAGTGTGTGGTGCACCTCAGTAGGGTGGGTGCTGCAGAAAAGGCCCACCATAGCTCCTCAAACCACACAAAGTGATGGAGCCACTGACATAGAGGCATTCCATCAGAAAAAAAGGGGGAAACATGGAAACAGAGTCAGCTGCTTTATGCTGAGCCAGACCATTGGTCCATCTAGTTCAGTCATGTGTACAATGAATGGCAGTGCCCCTCCAGGGCTCTGTAATGCAAGTATTTCACAGCTCAACATGGAGATGCCAGGGACTGATGCCGTGATGAGCCTCCTGACTGCAAAACCACTAAGCTACGGCTCTTTTCCTAAATAAAATATTCTGTATGCGATGCCTGGTCATAGGAGCCAACTCCTAGGAGCTGAAGTCTTTTCAGCCCCACCAAAAAATATCGGGGGGGGGCAGGGACCCCTAACGTGATGGGTTTGTGTGTACCATGTCATGTGACTGATTATGTGGGACCCCATGTTTTATTCAAGTTGGCACCCGTGTCTGGTCTCCCAAATCAGGCATTCATAACTATCACACACAGTAAAGTACCAAAGACTTCCTGAGAAGATATGCTTCATTTTCCATTGCCCACACCTCTATTCTCACACATCAATACAAAGCATTGTCCATTGTCATCCAAATGGTTTAAGGCCACTGAATCAAATTCAGTGTCAGTCAAAAGCCCATGCAGAAAGCAGCTTTGAAACACTGGGCCCATATACGGTACACTATATAGAAGCCTTCAGGGCTGCTGTTCTGTAAAGACTGGATCGGAATAACTAATTCTCAATACCCTCACCTGGCCAAATGATTATGTTCAGGATTCTTCAGGAGAAGCCATGACTGCTCAGCTGATGTTGACATTAGTTTCTGGTGCAGACGTGGCTGCTGTGCATATGCTGGCCATTAGGTGATAAAGTTGGAGAAGCAATGAGAGATAAGGGCACGTGTCTCTACTCGTTCCTTCTGCATAACATCCCAAGAGAGGAGCACCACGTCTCCACGGAGTGATGTCATAACTTTCCTTGCTCCTGGTCTTTGCACATCATCTCATATGTCATTCCTCACTTTAAACATGGCATGGAGAATAGGGGCATCTACACCTCTCTCCTCAGTCTCCCAACAAATTATATGGAGTAGTGGAACAGGAACTCAGCAGCTTATGTGCTGAAGATTTGTGGAACGGACAATTTTGTAAGTGCCACATGATGCTAATTTCATGCTTGCAAGAAATTGGCCCTCTAGTACAGCAGCACTTAGATTTTGGACCTGCCCATTCATATTAGGCAGCTGCCCTCACTGTAGTGTTTTCAGCACCTACCCAGGCATATAATGTTTGTTGTTGTTTAGTCGTTTAGTCGTGTCCGACTCTTCGTGACCCCATGGACCATAGCACGCCAGGCACTCCTGTCTTCCACTGCCTCCCGCAGTTTGGTCAAACTCATGTTTGTAGCTTCGAGAACACTGTCCAACCACCTCGTCCTCTGTCGTCCCCTTTTCCTTCTGCCCTCAATCTTTCCCAACATCAGGGTCTTTTCCAGGGAGTCTTCTCTTCTCACGAGGAGGCCAAAGTATTGGAGACTCAGCTTCAATATCTGTCCTTCCAGTGAGCACTCAGGGCTGATTTCCTTCAGAATGGATAGGTTTGATCTTCTTGCAGTCCATGGGACTCTCAAGAGTCTCCTCCAGCACCATATATAATGTTAAGATTCCTTTTGAAAGAGGGGGGAGTCCATTTCCCTTTCTGTCTCTCAGCATGCCATCTTCAAGATGCTTCTTGTCTATACTTACTTGGAAAAACCTATCTGTGTCCCAGAGCTTGACTGGCCCTGCCTTACCACAACTTTGGTCAAGGGCAAGATGAGTTCATGAAGTTCCCTCTCAATACAGTGTGCCTTTGTGTCATGTGGGCAGGAGCCGTACCATTCCTAATGAAGTAAAATGAACCAGGCGCAAGGCACTCCAGAGCTCTCTCTCTCAGAAGTCTAAACATCTATTCAGATTCCTAGCGCTGTGTGTCAGTCTACAGTTGCCACAGTATATGAGCTTTTAGCCATGGACAGCTGAGGCTGTGATTGATCATCATTTGGGGGCGTGAGATGCATCTGGTTTGAAATATAAAACAGCTTTTTGGCTTTCTGGGAACTTTGAATTTCTGACCCTTTTGTGGGTGAAACTGGGGAGGCTTTTGTCCGGGCTGACTGTGAGAAAAAGCTCTCTTCTTTATTTTGGGACCTGCTCATTTTGCTATTTACATGTTTTCCTTTTCCCCTTTCCTAAAAATAAAAAGGAAAGAGATGTTTGTGTTTTGTGTATGGAAAAAACATTTATTATGTTTTCTCCAGGCATCAGAAATCCGTGCTTTATAACCAGCCGTGGACTCTCCCTTAAGGAAAACACTATTCTGTCAGACACCCACAAACCTGGCAAATACTGACTTGGGAGCTAGATATGTTTGAATATATCAGAATGGTTCCACTTCTCTTGCCCCTTTCCTTAACCAAAAATAACCTGAAACATCTGTCACCAATGAATACTGTTGACATTTCACAGGCCATAGCCATACTGAAGCAAAAATAAAAAAAATCTGACACACAGACAACTTTGGACATAAGGGCTGTTTCACTAGTTTACAGGAAAAAAGTACTTTCCTGTGGGAATTAAATGAAAAACCCACATGTAGATCATACACACAAGTTTTTCCCTTCTTCTACATGTGATAGGAAGATGGAATTAGTTGTGGCTGCCCAGAACCAATATCTGAAGAGGAAGAAAACGCATATATTATACAGCCAGTGTGGTGTAGTGGTTAGAGTGTTGGACTAAGACCTGGAAGACTGGGATTCTAGTCCCCACTCAGCCATGAAGCTCGCTGGGTGACCTTGGGCCAGTCAGAGACTCTCAGCCTAACCTACCTCTAAACTGAGGAGGGGGAGAACCCCCTCGAGCTCTTTGGAGGAAAGGTGGGACACAAATGCAATAAATTATTATTATTATCTACTACTGTACTTGCCTAACTTCAGCCAGTGGTGGAACCAAAGGAGATCCTGTGATCGAAGGAGATGTCCTCAGTGTACAGGCAGGGTCAGGTTAGAGTATTCATGTTTATCACAATTTTGTCACACCTGCTAATGCTGAAAGTGCTGACCATTTCGTAGCCAAAACAGGACCATTGAGCAAAAAGAGGGAGGTATCAGAAAGATAAGGATAACCCAGTGGGTTGCAGAGAAAAGCATCTTAAAAATCTAAGACCAGGGGGCAAGCAAACAACATTCCAAAACACTATGGTGAGGACAACACCCATGTTAGGACTGAACATCTTCAGTAGCTCCCCGTCTGTCTCACACATGACACCTCCCCATGTGGCAATGGTGGTAAATGGTATTCTTTGACTTGTCACATTCAAATATTCCATGTGTGCGGGTGTGATTGTTGCATATTCAAAATGGCATACACACCACTGTCCCTAACCCAAAGGGTGGAAGAGGTACATGGATTATTTTGCTTGAGGAAAAAGGCATATAATCTCTCCTGCCACAGAAAAAGAAACTGCTCAAAATGCATTGAATATCACAATCTTTTCATATTCAACTTAGTGGCTCACATTGAAAAGTATCTTATTAAAGTCTAATAATAAACTGCTGTGGAAGACAGATAAAAAAGAGTGTATTTTATTTAGAAAGTATTTTATGTGAAGGGGGGAGGATGACGTCTCCATCATCTCTGCCGTTAATGTTCTTGTGTCCACAGCATTATGAAACATTTGCTAAAACTATTTAAGAATGCAGCTGTGTTTCAGTCAATTTGTATGTATACAATATCCAACTTCTGCTTTTTTTAATTTTAGGGCAGCGTTCAAATTTTTGGATAACCACAGCTAAAACAAGTCAACAACCTTGTAAACTTTCCACATATGACAGTTGTTGCAGCCCTGATATCATTTTGGCTTCTTTTTCTGAATGCTTTCCAGCTCCACAATATCCCTTTTGAGGTTCAGCGATCAAAATGGCACGCAGTATTCCAAGCGTGCTCCATAGATTCACCCAGCACCGTTATACTGGCAGTTTTATTTTCAATCCCTTTCCTAAAGATCCCTAACATGGAATTTCCACTTTTCACAGCTGCTGCACTGGGTTGACATTTTCAGCAACCTGGTTGAAGTGCGCCAGTTCCTGGGTTACCATAACTTGCCTGGGGTCGGTAGTATCCTTATGAAAAACCTTCAAGGTTGGAGTTGGTAAGTAAGAGAGCAAGAGTGGTATTCTGTACACCAGAGACAGGGAACAGGGTTCAACCAGTGTGGGTCAGATCTTCAGCTCCATCCACCCTCACCCCATGGGGCATTTCGGGAGGGGAGCGGGGCCACCCATCAGTCACCTGAAGTCACCATGACAACAGATGACCCTCCTCCAGAAGATCCTTTGCATTGCCAGCCTGAGTTTAATGCACTGCCCATTCTTGCTTTGCATCTTTTTGATGCAAAGGAAGAATTGGGAGTACAGGTGAGTGTATGTTCCCTGTTCTTCTTCATGTTACTTGTGGCCTGAAGTTTCCTGATGTCAGGGGCAAGAAATGTTGGTGTGGCTTGCCCCAAACAGCCTGAAGGTCCAGCCTCCTAGGCCTACTGGGCCTCATCAGGATTTGGGGCTGGAGGTTCCCCACTGCTGCCATGCAGGGATGGTGGTGGCAGAGTGGGAAAGCTATGCAGTCCTCAATGAGTTAAAAGGTTGGGGGGTGAATTTCAGGCAGACACATTTACGGCTCCAAACTACCAAAAAAAATACAGGTGGGATGTTAAATCCCAACCTTGGGTGCAGCTATGTTACACAGCATTAGAGGCCTTTTGTGGAAATGGAGAAGCATTACCTATTTAGGGAAGTTTTTTAATGTTTGATGTTTTATCATGTTTTTAATACTCTGTTGGGAGCCATTCAGAGTGGCTGGGGAAACCCAGCCAGATAGGTGGGGTATAAATTATTATTTGTTGTTGTTGCGGCTGTTGTTGTTGTTGCTGTTGTTGTTGTTGTTGCTGCTGCTGTTGTTCCCATACACTGCTGATCTGGGGCCTGAAATACAATCTGCAGTTAAATGTTCCTCTCGAGAGTTCCAGCCAGCCATACACTCTACCAGGATATAAAATCATATTGTCTCTTATAGTCTTGTTTTCCCACCAACTCAAGAAACATTCTTAAGGCTCTTTTCCTCCCCCCCTTTTTTTGCATTTCTGTAAGTCACGGGTTTCCCCTCCTTATTTCTCAGTGGTCTGGTTTCAGCTACAATCCTGCTGGCATTCACCACCTAAGCACATTATTAGAGGAAATTATTTAGGAGTTGACAAGCATGGCAATAGCTGATAGCCAGTGGAATGTGGCAGTGACTTACTTTGCATGCTAAGAAAGAACTTACAAATGTTACCTTTCTTATGGGCGTTTTATATTTAAGATTGGGCCAGTGCATGTAAAGCACATACCCTCCAATATTTCTCTGATGAAAATAGGGACATCCTAATCCATAATAAAAGGGACACGGGTGGCACTGTGGGTTAAACCACAGAGACTAGGGCTTGCTGATCAGAAGGTCGGCGGTTCAAATCGCTGCGATGGGGTGAGCTCCCATTGCTCAGTCCCAGCTCCTACCAACCTAGCAGTTCAAAAGCACGTCAAAGTGCAAGTAGATAAATAGCTACAGCGGGAAGGTAAACGGCGTTTCCGTGTGCTGCTCTGGTTTGCCAGAAGCGGCTTGGTCATGCTGGCCACATGACCTGGAAGCTGTACGCTGGCTCTCTCAAACAATAACACGAGATGAGCACCGCAACCCCAGACTAGTCGGTCACGACTGGACCTAATGGTCAGGGGTCCCTTTACCTTTACCTTTAATCCATAATAATAATAGCAGTAATGATGATGATGATGATTTTACTATTTATACCCAACCCACCTGATTTGGTTGCCCCAGCCGCTCTGGGCAGCTTCCAACATATGTAAAACATAATTAAACTTTTAAAACTTCCCTATACTGGGTGCCTTCAGATGGATCGAGGATCAAATAACTCCATACCTTCCAACATTTCTCCAATGAAAACAGGGACGTCCCAAGGAAAGGCGGGACGTCACGTCCCAGGATCAAATCAGAAACCAGGACAGCTTCTGTAAATCCAGAACTGTCCCTTGAAAATAGGGACACTTGAGGCTCTGAAAACATAGCATGGATAATAGCCTTCAGAAGTTGCTGCATCTTTTCTCTAGCACAAGTTATAGTACATAGATTTGTCCTTCCCAAGTCAAAGGCTGCACTAGGGTAAAAATAGACAATGTATTTAGCAACATACTGAATTAATTTGTTCAATTCAGCTTCATCAGCTCTGATGAATTTGAGGAAATATCAATGCCCTGTTTCCCCTTATTCTGCACTGTGGGTGGAGCAGAAGAAAGAGAGGGCAACACTTTCTTCTGCCTTGCGGGGAGAAAGAGGGACTTCTTGTTCTGAACTGCAGCCTATTCCACTGAGTCCCGAGTTCTCCAATCACCCATATCAAACACAAACCTAGAAATCACACGCATCTGGAAGCTCCCAAAAATGACAGCAAACCTCGAAGGTTATTTTGAGTATACAATAGAGCTGTTGTCCGTCACTCATTGAACTAACTGAATGTGAATCATATGCTAGCACTGACTGCCAAGCACAACACGCCATTGTGAAAAAGATGGTCTGAAAGTTTGAAAAGGCCTTTGAGAGGAAATAAAAGTAGCTTCAGAAGGCTGGGAAGGAAGCGCTAGCAGGACTATGTGTACTGTAAGGATCCTGAAACATCTTTTGCATGGATGTTAGGGAGACATTCAAGCCTGCTTGGATGGGACTCCCTTTTAGCTTGAATGCTTTCAATTGGACCAAGTGACATTGGCCTTAATTCTTTTATCAACGGCAGGAGTGGATTTCAAAGTAATTCCACTACTGCCAATTTGGCTACTGAACATGGGTGCCAAGCCAGTGCAAGAGAAGAATCACAGCTATTGTCTTCTGTACTTCAACTAATGAGTCATCTCCTGTTTGAATGATATAATGAAACAGCAAAAGGAAGGAAGAGATACATAAAAGAAACACCATAACGAAATAGCTAAGGGCTTCTGTGCATGGAATGTGTGAGCTGCTCAACGGCAGAACTGATCACCAACTATCATGCTATTCTTTCTGGGATAAGCTGCATTTCCTATCAACATGTCATAATATGGCAGAGGAGAGGATCAAGTGTGACAGTCCTATCGTTACAAGTATTACCCTGGAAACGACAGCCTGACATGTCTACAGACCCAAAGAAATGAGATGTAGGGGAGTATATATTCAGGTCTCCTAATGCTTCTATTTTTCATTAAAAGCAGGTACTGTGAGTAGGAGGAACAGCTCAGTCTGAAGAGCGTGAGACTCTTAAGTCTCAGGGTCATGAGTTTGAACCCCACACTGGGCAAAAGATTCCTGAATCACAGAGGGTTGGACTAGATGACCTTTGCGGTCCCTTCCAACTCTACCATTTTACGGTTCTAAGTTTCAGGGAGATCAGGGCAGAGGCACTGGGTGGAAGTGTTAATCTCTTTCCCCACACTGTTTCTCCAAATGAAATCCCCAGTGCCAGATTTACGTACAAGTTATAGCTTAGGGCCCCAACCAAAAAAATTTAAAGGAAAAACAAACAAACCTGGATGTACATTTCCAAAACATAAGATAAAAAACAAATAAAATAAAACCTACATACAGCAACAGTGTTTTGTATTGTGTAGGCTCCTATTTTGTTATGTGCAAATGGCTTTAGATACCTATTAGGTCCAGAAATTACCATATAGCATATATTCAACACAAAAAACAGTGACAATTCGTTGTTGACAAAGGACAGCTGGACATATAAAGGGCCCCATTGCCTTCAGTAGCTTAGGGCTTCATCAAAGCTAAATCTGGCCTTGGAAATCCCTCCATACAAACTTTCATTTGCCTCACTGGGGGGAAATAAGCAGTGCAGAAGAAATGCCACTTCCCGAATGCTGCTAACCTGAACCCATTCCAGACCCTCCTGCCCCACAGCTGCTTTTAACTAAACAGAGGAATATTGGAAGACTCTGTTATTAATGCTCTGCGTCTCTCTGCAGTTTTTGACCCTAAGGATTCATTCAGTTGATAAAAAGAGGTGGGTCCACTGTGCATCCAATCACTGCTCAGCACACATGTCTCATCTTATAGTCCTCCTCTGCCTGTCTTCCTTAGTCCACAACCCAAGGGGGAGTAACTGTCAACCATTTCACATGTGGATAAGTAAAACTCAAAGGATATACATGCACATGAGTCCATGGCAGAGGCAGCAGCTCTCTGTTATAGGTCACTTCCACACACCACAGTTAAAGCCCTCTTCTGCCCCTTTAACAGCCAGGGCTTCTCCCAAAGAATCCTGAGAACTATAGTTTAAGGATGCTGGGAGTTGCTAGGAGACCTCACACAGAACTTAAATTCCCAGCCCTCTTAACAAGCTACAGTGCCCAGAATTCTTCAGGGGAAGCCACGACTGTTAAAGTGGTATCAGAGTGTGGTATGGATGTGACCACAAAATAGGCGTTTCAGTAGAAACCTGAGGGAACGGGAGGAACTCAGTAGAACTGCAAGGCAAAATTTATTTCTCTCTCTGAGGTGAAATATTCCTGAGCAATGATTTGAGAGAAACAGAAACCCTGGGTTCGCCACAGCAAAATGAAGGAAAAGTGGAACTAAACCAGGGCATAGGGGAACTAGTAAATGTTTTTGATTATGCAGGAACTCTAAAGGAGCTTAGCATTTTTCACAGGGTTTTCTTATTTGCAGGAAGAAAAAGACTGATCCATTTCTGCAGTGAAGTATCAACTACACCACCGAGTGCTTTCTGCTTCACCGATTCTACAATTAGAACAGCACTCTCCCCTCCAGAGGTTTCTTTTCTTTTCTTTTCTTTTTTAATGCTTATTTCATGGAGGAAAAATGGATGTGTCACAATACACTGTTTCAAAGATGGTATTTCGCAATTAAACTTAAATTATTTATTCATGGAGAAAATTAGCTTTGTCACATTCAAAGATCCTTTCCCCTTTCTTTTATGGTCTTAGATGCAACAAATTATGCATACCAGAAACTTGACAGTACTGGGGAAATCCCCGCAATGAAATGTAAAACTGCATGTTAGTGGCACATTGAGCATACCATGTCAAATGATGGAAAGCGTATTTAAAAAAAAACAAAAAAAAAACCCCTGACATATGACAGACCAATGCAAATTAAGAGCGTACCAAAAATAAAATAAAATATATCACAATTCTGCTAGTGGTCAGGCTGTATGGATTTCTGCCCACCCTACTGGGGCACTTGCTATGTGAGCAACATTATGACATTTTTGCCTTTTTTTACTTCATTGCAGAATTGTTCTAGTTTTATAAGGAGCATCATTGCCATGATTATCACATATAGTTTAGTTTTCTTTACTGCAAGTCTATCCTCTGCTGGATCATGCAGTAGGGTACAAATTTAGGAAAGAATTTATCCGTGTACAAGAGCAAATCTATGTATCATGTGTGGATTGTAGGCCCACCAATTACAGACGCCTACCAAGAAGCTACCTTTAATGCTCATTTACTCTGGCGATTCCCACTGGATAGTATGCATGGCAGCCTTGATAAACTGTTGTGTTGCTCACAAGGAATATTGTGGAAAATTCAAAACAAGGGATTGGGAAGCATAAGACATCCAAGTCGGTAGACAAGACCAAAAAGTGTCTTTGAAACAGATTTCAACTGCTGTGACGCTTCAGGGGAGGAAATACCACCTTAGCCATCTTCACAAAAGTAAGTTCTCATACATATTTCACACCACCCTAGAACTGTTAGGTAGGATGGCCCCTAAGAATCATCTAGGGCAAAACTTAGAGGCTCTTTAACAGGCAAGAACTTGTAAATATTATGTGCCACAAATACAGATCAAGAGGTGCTTACATAGGAAAGAAGCCAGAGCTGCTCTCATGCAAACCTTAAAGTTCTGGCAGACTGATTCAACAGTATCTACGCTGCTGGGCAACATTACATGCTGCAAGACACACCAGGAAGCTCTCAAGCCAAGGACTCCGGCATCCAGCTAACACCACCTTTCCTCCTGCATTGCCAGCATCCTGGGCTTTCAAGCAGCTGTCAGCTGACTCCACAACCTGACATGTTCAGTTGACCACCCAAACTAACATAGAGGCACCAGACCTTATAAAACCCTCCCACTTCTGGGCTACTGCAGCTTGACCAACTTACTGCACTGGATAACAGTGCAGCCTGCCTTGCCCTACCAAACCAGTAGCTGAGGTCTCCAGCCCAACTATGGCTACATCTCCTGCCTTGGTCCTTCCTTGGTGCTGTCCAGAGCCTCCTCCCTCCATAAGCATAGCCAGGGGCCTGAAACTGGCTATCAATCTTATGAGTGCAGTCTGTGAGCCAATCAAGTGGAAGCAGAAGACACCCCACATCTAGGTAGTGTAAGAATTAACCCTAGTTGACGCCCAAAGAGATTCTGATTGAGACGTTATTTTATTCGAGAGCTGGCCAAACTACGCAAGAGGCAAAGCAGTCTCATGCAATTGTAAATTGTCCTGCTCTTGGTCTTATGCAGTTAGTAAGCAAGCTACATTGCACAGGTTATCTATCTATCTATCTATCTATCATCTATCTATCTATCTATCTATCTATCTATCTATCTATCTATCTATCTATCTATCTACAGTGGTACCTCTACTTACAAATTTAATGCGTTCCAAACACACATTTGTAAGTCAAAAATAACTGTAAGTCAAATCCCATAGGAATGCATTGGGAGAAAAAAATCGTAAGTCGAAGCAACCCTATCTAAAAATTTGTAAGTAGAAAAAATCCTATCTGAACCGCATCCAAGATGGCGGACAGAGAGCCATTCGTAAGTAGAAACATTCGTAAGTAGAGTTATTCGTAAGTAGAGGTACCACTGTATTATGTATCTATCTGAAAGGAAGAGGGCTGGCAGAAAGTGAGAAGGCTGGTTTGTCCTTCATTGGGATTGGAGAACTCAGCAGCAGTTATAATGAGGATTAATGGCAAGCTTCAGTTAATGGGCCTCTGCCAATACCTCAGGCCATTAACTCCTCCCTAGCTGTTATTAATCCTAAAGCAATACCTCGGACCTCTACCTTTATTGCTCACTCATAAAGCTGCCATCAAATCAACAAGTCCAAAGAATGTCGGCCTATTACTACCGTCTTTCCCCTTTTTTAAGACACCGTCTTATAACTTTTTTCCCTCAAAAAAACACAGGGTGGCTTACTTTCGGTGGGATGTCTTATTTTTTTTATTACCGGTACAGTTTTTACAGCTCAGGGCGCTGGCTCAGGGCGCTGCTTGGTTCTCTTGAGTGCTCGGCGCTGCAGCAGCCACTGGTTCCGGGTGGCGGGGCAGCAGGCATCCTAGGCCGGGCCAGGCAGAGGCCGCTGGCTCAGGCGCTCCGCCTGCCGCTGCAGGGCGCTCCAAGCTCCTTGGCCAGGCCAGGCAAGGAAGAAGCAGTGAGCCCAGCGGTGGCGACAAGCACAGAAGCGGCAGGGCGGCGATGGACGAGAAGGCGGAGCGCGGGGATGCAGCCAGCAAGGCGGGAGCGCGATCAGCTGTTAAGCGGAGCTCTTGGAGCGCCACTTCAGAGCTGATCGCGCTCCTGCAGTGCCAGCTGCATGGAGTGACTCTGTGAGTGGAGGTGCCTGTGGGGGTTGGTTTCCGCGGAGCGGAAGTATGGCTTATTTTGGGGGTATGTCTTATATTTCTCAAATGCTTAAAAACCCTGCCATGGCTTACTTTCTGACTACGTATTTAAAAAGGGGAAACAGGGTAGCCATCCTTCCTTCCTTTCTTCCTCCCTATTCTTTCTTATAAAACAGATTGTGCTGTAAAACCAGTTTAATTGCTATCTCTTGTATAAGAGTAGCAGTCCTCGCTTTTGGAATATGGCAAGCATTTTCCTCATTCGTTTTAGAGCACGTTGCTACCAATTATTATAGCCAGAAGAGCAAGTTTGACATGTAAATACTCTTCCTCGCTCTCACTCACAACCACCTTTAAAGGTAGGTAGTTCAATGCAGTTCCCAAGTGAACTGGAAACAGCACAGCAATTAATTAAATATTGCTTTTACAAAAAAAAAGAGGGTCAACCAGCCCCTGTCAATCCCTGAGCCTGTCTAACTTCAAAAACCTGTCTCCCTCTTTCTTTGGGACAAGGAAATGTGCTGAGTTGAACATGGGTGTGTAGACAAGGGTGGCAACAAGGCTAATTATCACACAAAATCCAGAATTTATTGAGCAGGGAGGGGAGGAAACAAGCCCATAATCCTTGGAAGAGAAAACACATTTGAATGAGGAGCATGCGAAGTTCAGCACCAGGAAGCCAAAAGGACAAATTGGAAGGAAATATCATGAGGAGGAACACAAGCCTGGGCCCACTCTTATACACATGTAGGATTGAAGCAATGAAGAACTCCATACCCAGACAGAGATTGCCTCAATTATACAGCCCCTTATACGCTAACGTTTGTCTAGCTCTGTGTTTTCTTCTTCTTCAATAAGGGGTAATTACAATTACAAATGGTTGCATTTATTTATAACATTACAAAGGGGAAAATCTGTAATCTGCGTGCTGTTCTTAACAATCGTTCTTGTATTTTTACCAACACCAATTTGTCTTGTCTTGCTTGCTCATGGGGAGAAGGAAGAAATCTAATCAAATTCTTCTGAGCATTTTTCTCTGCTGTAATTTAGCGGTAAAGCTGGCATGGTGCCTAACCATGTAAAAAAGAGAGAGGGAGAGAGGAGAGAGAAACATTTGAAATGCTGCAACTATAAAATAACAAGGAAGCTTTTAGCCACATTCAGGCAGAGGAGACTACGAAAATGTTTACTTGTAATGTGGTTAGCATATGAAAAGATTAATCCAGCAGGATAATACCTTTCAAAATTGTGAAATTGTCTGCCTTGATATATAAATATTTTATGTAAATAGAACATGATATGAGGTTCATAACATTTAGATTTTTTAAAAATCAAATCCAATGGCCCCATAGCTGACTACACATAATACTTCTTAGACTTGCTCTCTTCTTGCACTGGTAAGGAAACGACATGAATTCTGCTATTTGTTTACTCCGACAGTGGCGCCAGTGGTTCTGTCTGCGAAAGCCACTGAAACACCATCACCCTAAAATGGAAGACTGTGTCCACTGACAGCCAGCAGTTGTGTTTCTCGGTGGCTTCAGGCAGACCAGCCAAAATTGCTCCTAGCGATGTTCCTCCAGCCAAAGGTAGCAGGGTCATTGCTGCCTGCCAGTAGATGAGCCAGCTACTCCAAAGACAAGATTCCATTGACAGTTTGCTCCTTACTAAAACAGCTGGGAATTACTGCCTTATGCAACATCAAATCCCTTTTAAGTTCTTACTTGAATCTATGAAAGACCCAACTCCTTTCACATTTGTGGCTGATACAAAACCTAAGAACTCTGATCCATGCTAAGTACCCTTGAAAATCACAAGTGTTTTGTTTGTTTGTTTGTTTTAAAAAATTATTACGTTAATATCTCACCTTTCCTACTGTCTTGGAAGCCCAACACATGTGGTTTCCAGGTGATTTGTCATCTAGCACACTGGCTATACCCAGACCTACATAGCTTCAGCAAGGTGATAATAATAAAAACAACAGCAACAATTTATTATTTATTATTTATACCCTGCCCATCTGGCTGGGTTTCCCCAGCCACTCTGGACAGCTCCCCACAGGATATTAAAACCACAATAAAAGATCAAACATTAAAACCTTTCCTAAATAGGGCTGCCATCAGAGGTCTTCTAAAAGTCAGAGTTGTTTATTTCCTTGATATCTGATGGGAAGGCGTTCCACAGGGCGGGTGCCACTACCAAGAAGGCCCTCTGCCTGATTCCTGATAGCCCCACATTCCTTCAGACCATGCCCTGGGACCATTATGCGTCTACTCCTCATTCCTCCTGTTAAACTCTAATCCTCCATTTTTGCAATCTTTAAGGCTGCCTTTACAACAACACAGAAGTGAATTTGTGTTCCCACCTCTCCATGACTCTAGGACAGGCATGTCAAACCTGCGGCCCTCCAGATGTTTTGGACTACAATTCCCATCTTCCCCAACCACTGGTCCTGCTAGCTAGGGATCATGGGAGTTGTAGGCCAAAACATCTGGAGGGCCGCAGGTTTGACATGCCTGCTCTAGGAGATGTCAAGTTTCTCGGAAAAGAAACTATAAAGAAAGCAAGAAACAAGGCTTTTCCAAATGTCAGCATTAGAGACATGAACAACTGTGGGGCAGTGGTTTGAGTGTTGGACTATGACCTGAGAGACCAGCCTTCAATTTCCCCACTCGGCCAGGAAACTCACTGCAGGACCTGTTTAGTGCCTTAGCCTTGCATGCCTCTTCTTCCCCTCCCTCCAGCCCTCTAAATGTTCTGGAGTTTCCGTCAACCCTCTGAAACAGATTTAGGGAGGGTGCAGGTCAGGAAGTGGGGATGAGATAGAGGACGTCCCATTGCATTAGTGGACATGCCTGTGCTGAAGAAGTTGGATATAAATGTTTGATTCCCCCCCTTTGCAATGTACTCTTTTTGGGGGAGCAGTTGGGTTTTCCCCCTCAAACCTGCTGTTACCTCCTTGTTTGAGATTGTTGCTGTTTTGGCTGCTTACACAATGACACTCACAGCCTGAACATTGGCAATAGAATGATGTACAGCAGCTCACAATTTTTCTTTTTCAGCAAGTCCAAAAATATTTTTATTTTTCAAGTATACAGCACTTTTTTAAAAAAATCACTATTTTGAGATGTGGTGTAACAGCCCCCCAAAACTAATTTCTAAGATAAGAGTTCTAACATGTAAAAATATAATTCCATTGTCAGTATTCAGTTATTATCACCTCCACTGCAATGACAGTTCTAATTGGACAGATTACCTTCAAAAATTAAGGAAAAGGAGAAAATGATGCCATGTTCAGATGCATACCAAATTAAGAATCCTTTATTGTGCATTAAAACTTGATATAAACTGCAGCAAAATAGATTCTTTCAGATAACAAATGCTTTGCTGTAGCAACCATCTCTTTCTATGTTTTTATTATTTTTGGTAGCGAATCGGCACCATTGCTTCCAAAATGCAGCATTCTCAAAAACATAACCATTAGGGTAGTTGTTACATATTTAATTTCATGCTTCATTCAGCATAAAGCAGTCGTGGGATTGCTGGGCAGAGCAAATTAAGTAATCGGTTAGATAATTTCCTGCTTAATTGAAAGCAGGTAGTGGGGTTTTTTTTCCCCTTCCAAAAAGTAATAATTGATTTTGCTTCTAATGAAATGTGTGCCATTTTCTCCCTCATTCCTGTTACTCCCATTATCTTCACACAGCCAAGAAAAGGGAAATGAGAAAAGGGGGGAAAGCTCAGTAGTGTTGAAAAAACACTGCTGGTTAAAAGGACCCAGCCAGGGACACTGTATTAAACCAAGTGCTCAGGGGACGTGAAGAGCACCAGGCTAGTGGAAGATGTTGCTCCATTCCTCACTCTTGCCATTGCTTGCTTGGCTGAAGAGGACAGGCGAACTGGCAGTGGCAGCAGGCAGGAAGAGCAGGAGCAGGGCCAGGAGCCTCCAGAGAATGGTGCTTGGCCCCTTCCAGGGGTGCGGGCCTTGGCAGGTACCCTACAATGCCTATTCCCGGTGCAGCTCCTGTTCAGGATCCCATACTTCTGTGGTTCCTGCAACAATATGCTCTCTGTTCCACATACATTCACACAACCCCTCAGATAAGTGCATTGTGGATACTGCCACTAATGTAGGGTTGCCATACGTCCGGAAGCAGTGTCCGGGCAGGAATCTCAAAAATGTCAGGGGAAATCCAGACGTATAGTAACCCATGTAGGCAATGTCGTTTTGGGTGATTTTCCTTTAAAATAGCTCAAAAACATATTTTTTTAAAAAAAATGGGAATTTGCCTCTACCCCTAACTAGTACTAACATTCAATCAGCGTTTGGAACCAGAATTTGAAGCTGATCTACCTTCCCTGATTATTTTTAACCATAGTCTGTATTAGGGCAGATGATACACTATGCATTGCCAATGGTAACAAGGGAAGGGGATTTATACAGGATTCAGCCCACCACCACCAGATTTTGATTTCTGAACCATGGTGATATGTCTCATTTGAGCCTAATAACCAGCTCATTGCTACAATGACTCTCCCCCCCCCCAAAAAAAAACTTATTAGGTTCACTTAAAAAATGTATATAATAAAATAAAGGACTGAGAATCCTTCTAATATTATTTCTAAAAAAATATGGCTAAATCTGAAAGAAACCAAGTTGACTCACATCCATCTCTTTTTCACTCATTCAAAACCTGTCAAAGAAAAAATCAAATTTTACAAGTTTTATAATGTCCTTGTGCATGTATGACATTATCAACTCGGTCTTTTGATAACTCTGTGTGTGTGTGAACCTGACACTTATAAAAAGTTTTGTTTGAAAAGTTATTACCTGTAGCATGTTTCCCACAGATATGGGAATAGCTAAAGATTAAAAATGCAATTCTATATTTAGCTCTTGAAACCATTGACAGGACACAAGAATTGATATTCAAAACATGTTCATAATTACCAGGAAAAGGTTGGTGGATTAAAAAATGGCATTGATGAACAAAATGAGATGACACTTTGAATTAAAGACAATACCAGTTAGTTGAAATCTAGGGAAGGAAGGGAATTATAGATAAGTTGTGTGTGTTTTTTTTAAATCAGTCATCTTTCAGTAAAGATCCTGCAGCATTGTCTGGGAATTTGGGCTTCCAATTTCATGAGTAAATTGAAGTTCATATAGCTTCCCCTTATTTAGGGGTCTACAGCACAGCCTCTCAGAAGAGAAAACAGCTTTGCTATGGTGAATATAAAGAGCTATCCACAGAGAAGGGATCATGTCATGCTTGATTTTTAAAATCAAAGTTGTTTGAAGAGATCTTCCTAGACAGGAGGACACAAACAAGATCAGCAGAAAGAAACTAATTAAAAATCTTAGCAAATGGGGCGGAGAGACAATCAGATTATACACTGGAGGTGAATTCTAGAAAAACACTTGAGGACCCTTGACAGGGGCAGATTCTAATCAAAGATCTATGAATTCATGGATCGTGAAAAACAGGAGGACAGATTTCCCACTACTCATATAGGTTCATGTTTAAGGCGTAATGACAAGAGGATACTAAACTCATTCCTGTTAGTGATTGAAAGCAAATTATTTAGCTTCACTGAACTGTTCCTTATTTATCTGATTTGTAACCCACCCAACCCTCAGAGCTCAGAATGGATAACAGATGCCTACAAACTTGAGGTAATTTTAATCTGCTTTATCATTTTAACTTTGTATCTTTTAAAGTAGGGTTGTAAATTTTTCTTGATTTTACTGTTTTCTCTTTTGTAAACTGCTTTGAGGTTGTTTTTTTAAACCAAGCGTTATACAGTGGTACCTCGGTTTACGAATTTAATCCGTTCTGGAAGTCCGTTCTTAAACCGAAACCGTTCTTAAACCGAGGTGCACTTTCCCTAGTGAGGCCTCCCGCTGCCGGTGCCCTTCCACCGTTCAGCTTCTATTCTTAGACCGAGGTAAAGTTCGCAAACTGGGACACTACTTCCAGTTTGCGGAGTTCGTAAACCGAATAGTTCATAAACAGGGCTGTTCTCAAACCGAGGTACCACTGTATGTTAAAAAAAAATAAGCCCACAATTAAGTCATACTTATCTCACTCTCTCTTTGTCCACCAAGTTACAGGTAGGTAGCCGTGTTGGTCTGAGTCAAAACAAAATAAAAAAATTCCTTCAGTAGCACCTTAAAGACCAACTAAGTTTTTACAGTATTTTGGTATGAGCTTTCGTGTGCATGCACAAGCACGAAAGCTCATACCAAAATAAAAACTTAGTTGGTCTTTAAGGTGCTACTGAAGGATTTTTTTTTTATTTTGTCCACCAAGTTAACATGGTGAGAAAACCTTTGCATCCAGAAACACTTGGGTCTGATCCTTCAGAAGAAAAGTTATTACACATTTGAATATAACATTAGCTTTCGACCTCTGAAATATTCCCACCTAATGCTGGCTTTGATTATCCAGAAATAAAAGTAAATAGAAATTCCATATCCTCCTGAGCCACAGCATCAGAGGCATACATGTTGCTATCCCCAAACCTAGAGGTCTCACTTCTGCCTGTCAAGGCTATTAAAAACACAGGAGGTACAATGTTCCCTATGGCCATTCCCCAGTTGATGTGGCTTTTTGGACAACAAGAAGAAACTGAGCCTGTCATGTCATTGGCTCAATCCTGTGGAATACTCTGCCGATAGAGATTCGGCAGGCGCCTTCTGTGCCAACTTTTAAACATCTGCCAAAAAGCTTTTCTATTCTGCCAGGCCTATTCAGGCGATTAAGAGTACATCCTCCACAATGGGTTACTAATATTTGTTGTCAACTTTTTTGTTCTTAACTTGTTTTTAACATTAATGTTATATATAAATATTTTTTTACAAATAAACAAATTTTCCATGCCTTCAGAACTGGAAATCTGGAGTACTGTCACACTAACATGCACACATGGGGCAGTCTGAAAGCTTTTGCTCCTGGTACAGAAACTGCTGCAGAGCTTCTGAGGGTGGCAGGTCCTCACAAAAGCACTTCACATTTACAGCCAGCATCTGCACTGGCTCCATATATGGCAATGCTAGTTGTACTATTAGGCAGCAGCTGGCTTCTCTCCTGCAGCACATTTTGGGGTACTATTGTTTTGATAGTTATCTAACTCGCTGTTATATATTTACAACCACATGGGCGCTATTTGGATTTTATGTCTCACTCCCTAAAAAGCTCCTCTCTGCTTCTGAATGTGGGGACATGCCACCTTCAGAACATGTTATCTTTTATGCATGAAAGGCACACATGCGCCTGCTCTTTTCACAGGATGCACAAGAGCACTGGAGAATATGTGGAATCAATCCTCGAACTCATGCTCCCTACCTTGCACATCATGTACACTGATGTTGACATAGGATCATAGAATTGTAGAGTTGGAAGGGACCCTGAGGAATATGCAGCTGACCCATACGGGGATCGAACCTGCAACCTTGGCATTATCGCTAACCAGCTGAGCTATTCATGCACTAATGATGTTCTACATGTAGTTGAAGCTGGCACCTCACCACATCTAGAGCCTACGTATCCGATCACATTGTGAAAACTACCCCTAGAAAGTACACTTTTGCTCTGTTTCATGTATTCAGATATTGACATGGTGTCTATAGTTTTGATTGGGATATGGATTGGACCACCTTGGCCGCTGGAATCCAAGCACTGGGAACCTCAACAGTGGATTACTGCACTACACTCTGTGTGGGGCTGTTCTTGGGCCTCGGTTGAAAGCTCCAGCCAATGAGGAATGCAATGACCTGCTGATGGGGCAGGCAACCAACAGCATATGACACCTCTGCTAAAACATCTGTCCTGGCTGCTCATGTGTTACCTGCATAGGTCCTAGATTATCGTCATAGCTCCATCACAGAGGTCATTCAGGAGAATGTTGTTAGCTGTTCCCCATGGTTTTTACTATCTGTTGACCATCCTCACTTCTAAATTCCAGGTATCTCTTGAGGACTTTTATATACAGTACTGACAGGCCTATTCAGTTTACATTTTCTTAAAATGAGCCAATCATTTTAATGATTCCTTTGTACAGTTTCTATGGTACTTTTACCTTTTATGTGCATAAATTGTTGTACACCACCTTGATATTTCACACAAAAAAATACAATTTCAAAACTCAACATATTCTCCAGGAACTCACATCATCATCAATCGTTCTTTTGTTACACAAGCTTCTCCTGTCAAGGAAGAAACCTTGGGCTAGAAACACCTAAGAATGTTGGATGTTCCAGACTCCCCATCAGCCCCCAAAAGTGTTTTAAGGCACCATAAAGACAGGCAGATTTATTGGCTGCCTGGGACCAGAGTCCACTTGTAGACTTGTAGGTTGAGAGCCTATGCGGCATAGTGGTTAGTATGTAAGACTGGGAGGCTGGCTGGGGTTCAAACCCCCACTTGGCCATGAAGCTCACTGGGTGGCCTAAGGTACCTCACAGGGTTGTGGGCATTAAATGAAGAAACATGTAGGTCACCTTGAACTCGTTGGAGAAAAAGAGTGATATAAATGCAATAAAATAAAATAAAAATCAGATGAATGATGACCTCAGATGCGCAAGTGGCAGGGCTGGCAACCAAATCACTATCCTTTGCCGGTAAGATTTTTCAAAATATTCTTGCCACCCACAACCGATTACACTCTGCATTTACATTTGCAAACGAAAAAAATAAAAAATAAATAAAAAGGCGCTTCATGAAGCGCACCTTCCCTTTGGTTTAAATTATGCCTCTCTGACTTCGATGTCACCAAAACACAAGCTTGCCTTGAGAGGAACGCAGCTTCTACCGTCCCCATCCACAGCACAAGAGGGAATCCCTCGGCAACCCCTCCTTGCGCTCCCAAAGAAGCTGCTCTCGTTCCCTCTGCCCAGCCGGCGCACGCGCAGTCGGAGCCGCCCGCCTGCCCCTTGTTCTACAGCTGGAAATCGTTGCGTGAAGCTTGGCGTCCCCGTTGCCAAGGCGACCGCCCGGGCGGCGCCAGCTGGGCCGAAGTGTGAATGGGTGATGTCACGAGCCAGGCGCCGGCCCGTCTAGAGCAGCGAGAGCCAATGAATCAGCTGAGCCGGGGGCCGGAAGCCCGGCCGAATAGGCGCGCGCTGGGCGCGAGCCTGGCTAACCAGCAGGCGAGGAAGCGCGCGGTTTTCGCCGTTTTCTGCAGCCCCACGTTCGGTGAGGGAAGGAGGAGCAGGTTTCTGTTGCAGGAGGAGTCCTAGAAGAAATTTCTCTCCCCACCCAGCTGCAGAAACTCGCAAGATTATAAACATGATGGAATCTGTGTCACCACGCAGTACCAAATGGTCCTAGTATTATGCAAAGCATCAAAACTTCAGAATTATTATTTTAAAAATAAAATGGTAGGTTATTTTCCTTTGTCTGCCAGAGCTCCTCTGCCTGAAGTTCACATCTGCCTTGAGGTGAGATCCCACCTTTCCTGCACAGGTAGACCAAGGAATATGCAGTGGTGAAGCCAGGAAGGCTTGTAGCTCCCTCCGTTACCTACCATACTTGGGCTAATGTGGCTTTTTGGCTACTGTTGTGACAGGCAGTCTATGCAGAGGTGCTGCTGCTTTTAGGGTGAAAAAGCAGTGTTGAGGGAAACAGATGTTTGAATTTAAGCCTCTCATGCTGACGTTGGCTGAAGGGGCCCTTCTGGAGAACAACCATCATAGGAGCCAACTCCCAGGGGCCAAAGGGTCTTCCCCCACCCTAAAATATTTGGGGGGCACTCCACCCCACCCAAGTTGATGGGCATTGTCATTCAAATAGTGTGCAAGCGCCACATCATGTGGTCAATTATGTGGGGTGGGGCTTGCTCCTCCCCGCCCCCAATATTTTATTGAAGTTGATACCCCTGGCATCCATTGTGATTTCTTTGAACAAAGTTGTCAGGAGGCTAGACAACTCCTGTTGATTATGCAGTCATTCTGAATTGCTTGTGAGGAGGCAATCCAACTGTGTGTCAAGCAGTAGTTCTCCCACAGTTTCCTGTTCAGTTTCCTGTCACTTTCCTTATTGCAAAAAGTTGTGGGGGGGGGCAGAGTGGGGCTAGACTGTGTTTGTTGTGCAAGAGGGCCAAGCCATCTTTAACAGCAACTTTAATTTGATGGTGTGTGACTGAATTCCACTCAAATGTAGAGAAAGTCTGGCAGCTCCCTTTTGTGCATGCATTTAGCCTAATTGACACGGACAGCTGATTGTTGCTCTCTTCCTCAATGATATCTGAAAAAGCAATAGGGGAAGTGAAATTTAACAGGATCTATGGCCCTGGGTTGCCAGCGGTGAAACAACCATGCCTTCTCTACTCCCCACCTATAATATAGGATGACAAGCTCTCCCACTCCAAATGCAACTTGTACTGTACGAGACAGCAAACTAGCCCTGTGTTAGTTACTATAATAATGTCAAATTATGCCATGTTTTCATTCCAGATACAGTACAGCATATTCAGTAACTGAATAGTTCTGGTGTAGCTGCTGAAATGACTAGTTTGGGCCCAGAACTGTGCCTTGCCACAATAATGATTCAGGAGAGATTCTGTAATAAAACATTTTGGTGGAACCTAGACAGAACAGACTCGCTTTCGAAAATTTGTCTGTCTCTGATCACTCAGAATAAGCCCTGGTTGCATGCTTTGGTCATCTGCTGCTTGATTACTGCTGCCTTCTTCCTGTCATATGCCAGCTCTCCTACATCTATTGAAAACTCTGCTACCAAAATAAGTGGCCTCACATCGCTCAGACGATGCAACACCCATCCTCAAATCCCTTTACTGGACCCTCATCCTCTTCTGTACCAAGCAGAAATATTTTGCTCTTACTGTACTTTGTCCCACTTTATCTTTCAAACCTTGTTTCCTGTTTTACCTCTGACCTTTGGAGTCCTTCAACCAACACTTCCAGGTGTTCTTTAACACAACTCTGCCCATCACGAACCCCCATGGATGTGTAGGGCACATATCCCCAGTGCCAGACCAAGACATTTTGCTGCCTGAAACAAACTCCCTGCTCTAAGGCCAACACTTTGAGAAGTCTTGCTGCCACATTCACACACACACACACACACACCCCTGAAGCAGGTTGTTTGACCCTGCCACAAAGCCTCTTCTTTAACACATACATTGTACTACTGCCTCCCTCTTTCCTTAAAAAAAAACCACAGAAGTGTGGTGGCAAAAAGTACAGGGTCCCTTCGTGACAGTCTCAGCCACAGACTAAGATCATACAATAATCTTACAATTATATAATAATTAGGAATGCATTGCAATTATTAATGCAGATCTTCATGTGTTGCTTTTCAGCTAGCTCTATCTGTGCACATACATGGGCAGATGAATTGGAGTGCTCCAGCATTTTCTTCTACTGTGACTTAAGTTGTGTTTTCGATAAGTCCCATTGTACATCAAAGAACCTGCACACCATTCTCTTGAAACTGAAGCGCCTTGTACTTCCAGTGTTCCTGAATGCTTAGCTTTGGAGCATGTGGTGGCTGAAAAGCTTCCCTTTCATGCTGACTCTAGGGTGCTGGAGACAGGGACTCTGCAGCGCCTCGTCCCTCTGTGATACTGGACCACTGACAGGAACACACCTTTAGGTTAAGAAATCCCACCATCTTTGCACATTGATCATATTCTTGTACAATTTTGCTCGTGCAAAACAAACACCGCTCAGTAGTTAATAAAATTACCAGTCTGTGTAAATAAATGAATGAATGGATGCCTGTTTAAATTTTACCTGTAAGAATTATAATGGGTACAGTTTTGCTGGCCTGCAGCAACCATGGAAGACCTCACTTGCTACAAGTTACATGTACTGGACCCAGATCACTAGTACATTCCAACACACTATTCCAACAGCAGCATTTTGTCCCTTTGATAACATTATTCTTCCCACTATTTCCCCAGCCAATGCAGCGGTTGACACTGTGTACTATGTGCATGGAACAGTCCCCATGCCACAGCTTTCCTGCTGTTGATCAACGTACACACTAAGCTTGCTGTTAGGAAGGGAGGTCGTGCTGTAAAAATAATGAGATGCATGGCTGGGAGGTGTATGTGCTCAGTTTCTACAGCATTGCTGCAGAGGAAAGAGGTAGCCATGGTGCCTGTGGTATTTTGTGAATAATTTAAAGTTTAGGTTGATTTACTATTTATTATTTATACTTCTTTAGATGCTGTACCACTCAAGCAAAGAAACGTCCATAAAGCTCTCTAAACAATAAGGAAAAGGTGGTAGTAGTCACTGTGGCTATTGCTTTCCTCTGCTGCAATGCTGTAAGCAGCATTTCTCCAAACACACATCTCCAATTATTTTCAAGCGGTGACCTGCCTTCCGTAGTAAACTTATTCCATGCATTAAATGAACAGAATATAGTGTATAGATTGGGACTAGCAGTACCATTGTTTACAGTTATTAAAGTACTCAAACTGAATTACATTGGACTTAATCCAACCAATTTAGGCACTTTATTCCATTGATGGGAGAAATTTAAGCACGAGTTTAATTCTTCCACCGCAGTCAATGGGACTTAAAAGTGCTTAATTTGGCCAGATTGCACTTTTTTCTTTCTTTCATCATCTGGGAGGGCTTTTAAGCAATTTAACTGTTTGACTGTGGGGGATTATTAAGCCCAAAAGAGGGGTTGTATTAAATATATTCCTTTGCAATTTTTTGGAGTAAAATATAGACGTTTCAAGTTTAATTTCAGGGGCGGCGGACCACAGGGATTAATATTTTTTCACTGAATATTGACACTTTCAAGAGTTAAAACTTTTTATTCAAAATTTAGCTCCCAAACGATTGGGGTGGTAATGGTGGTTAAGAATCAAACTGCTGTGAGAAGAGGGGAAAGCAGGGTGATTAATTTTATTTTTTAGATTTCCTTTTCCTTAAATGTTAAGCATGGATTAGGTATTTAAAGATTCTGATTCAGACCTATCATAGAATCATCAAGGGAGAGAAATATAAATCATATATGTGTGTGTCTATGCATTGTTTTAAATAGATCTAAATTTAATTGCCAGCATCAAGGTACTATACTATTTAAATTAACTGCATTAAAACAGGGAATATCACTTCTGGGGCTGGAAACATTAATAGAACCTATTAGTAAATCAATCAATCAATCAATCAATCAGTTCTTTACTCAGATTTTAGCCCAAGCTGCACACAGTAAATAAAGGGTAGCGGAAGGGGGGTGGGTGTTGAATGCTGACAGCATTGTTGTAAATGTTCCTTGTTCCTTGAGTCTTGCAGTATGCTTAAGATGATCCTCCAAATTATTTATCACTGTGTCCTTTGTTCAGTAGGTAAGAGGACATGTTAAATGCCTTTAAATTGTGGCTTGATTTATCACGAAATGTATTTATTGGGACATTCCCAATATTAAGTGCTGCTATAAGAACTGTAAACACCAGACTGCTGCTCCTCCAGATTCCTGTTTACTGAGGATTGTACTGAATAAGATCTTGAAGCAACTCCCTGCACCATTCAATTTCTGTTCATGTTTTCTCAGCATTAAAGGACAACAAGTAAGCAATTTATGTAGGTTTTAGCATGCAGATTAATTTCTCAAGCAGGGTGAAACTGAAGTTTATGATGATTTGCGATTTCACAGAGTCCTTCTTTTGCTTCTCTTTAAAAAAATTTAAAAAAAGTTCTGTGACATTTTAACATCGTTTCTCCATAACCTGAATTAAGAAAAATTAGCAGCACTTACACCTCTCCCATGTATAGCTTTAATGTAGCTGGCAGAGATCTAATATGATGATACTCTGTTGCCGCAGAGTAGAAATGCCCTGAGAACCTTTCCTCTCTTTCTCTCTCTCTCCATTGATCATCACCTGCAGTGGACTTCTTACAATGGTTTAATCCTATTCCCCCCATCAAAGATTTCTAGTCCCAGCAAGCTCCTGACTGCTAGGGAACAAAGATTGGTATGTGGTTCTCGCAAAGGTCAATCATTAACCTGCCCCGACAACAGTTTTTAGTCAGATCAAGGCAATGAAGGAAAACTAAGGGGAAAGCACTTTCGCTTAGGAATGAATTGTTTCAAATGCCTCTTGTACATTCAGTGCCATTCCCCTTTCAGCTCAGCACTTTTGAGTTCCTGCGTGCATTCATTTCTCGTCAGGCATAATAGCATGATTTGCTCTCCCAGAGATCTGACCTTAAGTTTATTCCAGACACAACACTATAGACCGTTCCATTAATTATGAATGCACTTGTGTGTATATAAAGGCACCAATAGGCCAGTCTGGTAATTTTACCTTGTTCTGCTGGCTTACCTTAATAAATAAATTAGGGACAGATCTTTGTGAAATGCCTTTAGGAGGAGGAAAGGGGGAGAAGGAAAAAAAACCCGAGTCTTTAAAGCCTCAATATTCAAAGATAAGAGGATTTGTAACATCAAACACTTTTCTTCATTCTCTCTCTGGTTTGCATTATATATGACCTGGTATATTTTTATATATGTGTGCATGGGTGTGAGAAAGAGAGACAAAGCATTGGATATACAGTGGGCTATCAATAAGACATTTATTTCCATGAGTTATTGATAACCTCGTAGCTCATAAGTGACAAGGTAAAGTAGACCCACGAGCAAAGTATGAAAGGCCATCAATAACAATTGGAAATAAATGATGTCTCGAGAGCTTAACCATTGTGTGCTGTGTTTCTATAGCGTCAGGTTAAGTTTCAGTTGGTGCTGATGTTGTAGCAACCTGAGGCTTTAGCTGAAGCAAACGTCTTTTCTGTCAGTGCAAGGTGGGGTGGGGGTTGGGAATCTTAGGGACCATATTCGTTACCATGCTGGGAGACAGGTGAAACTGTAGATTATAAGGATGAAAGGAGAGATGACTTCTCTTTGTAAAACATTAAACATGAAAGGGAGTGCGGCCAATGCAGCTGGATGGCCATCCTTGTGAAAGAAGACACCTAGGTCATGATCCTTAAAAGATGCAGGTTGACATAGGGCCTGTTCCTTTGACATCATTCCTGCCAGGTAGACATATCTCATGGGCTTCCAGACCCTCCAAGTGTAGGGTTGCCATATTTCAAAAAGTTAAAAACTAGGAAACCCCAAAAGTTCTTGAAGTGTTTTTTTTTTTTAACAGGAACACAAATTTTCAATTGACTTCAAGGACAAAGCGGGAATTTCAGAGCGTCCCTGTTTTCCAGGGACAGTCCTGGATTTACAGAAGCCATCCCAGTTTCTGATTTGATCCCAGAAAGTCCCACTTTTCTTTAGGATGTCCCTCTTTTAATTGAAGAATTGTTGGAGGGTATGGAGTTATTGCGACCCCCTGAGCCAAGGAGGGAAGTAACTATATAACCTTTAGAAGACATCTGAAGGCAGCCCTGTATAGGGAAGCTGTTTAATGTTTTGTTCTGGTTGTTTTTATGTTGGAAGCTGCCCAGAATGGCTGAGGCAACCCAGTCAGATGGATGGGGTACAAGTAATAAAAAATATAATAACAATTATTAATACAGTAATTATTATAATAATAAGGAAAGCTTAGCAGCCATGTAAATCCTCTTATAGATAGGAAACAAGCACAAAAGCAGGAGACAGAAGAAAAGTTGACCATTCAAGTTAAAAGAGATATACAAGGGAGGGTGTTTTTTAAAAAACCTGCAAGGAATCAGACATGCTATTTAACTCCAGAATGGTGGAGATATTGCGTGACTGAATACCCCATCACATCAAAAGTTCCTTAGATAAAAGGAGAAAAATAGTATGTATTGATGCTAAAATCTTTGTCAAGTCCATGGGGATGAGGGGTTTTTTTATGTGCAGGAGCACGGCTGGTCAAATAAACTTTGCTGCTTAAGGCAAAACAGCAAATGACATCCTTTACCTCAAAACCAAGGTGCATAAAACCAAAGGGGGGACCAATGTATATAGATGTTGTTGTTTAGTCGTTTAGTCGTGTCCGACTCTTCGTGATACCTAAGAGAAAATCCTCACAAGGTCTTCCTTTTGGGTTAACAAATTGCTACCCTTCCATAACACACAAAATCAATCACCTGAAGCAGCAGTCTTGCTCTGTCTAATGATAGGGTCAGCCCTTCAGATATGATGGGAAGGGCAAAAACCTGATAGTAGAACATCTGAGGCATCTCCAAGCTGTGGGAGATTGCAGTCAAACATATCTGCACAACTGCTAGTTAGCGAATGAAGGGGTTAGAGACCATAGAGTTGTATTGCTAGGTAGACCGAGTTAGTTCTCACCCCTTTCTCTGGAGAGGAAGTTAAGCTTATTTCCTCTTCCTTTTCTTTCTCTCTTTCTGCTCCCAAACTTACATCTGTTTTTGGAACCGTATTATGTACTTTGTACCAAAGAGTATTTTGCCTGTGTTTCTCCTTGAAGCTGCTCTGAACAGCGCATGTTCCAGACCTTTCAATCTGTAAGTAAATCATATTAAACTTACTTAGCAGTGTGTGGTCTGTTCCATTGCAAGAAGAGTAGAAATAGCTCAGCTGCTGTGTGCAGCTGAATAGGATAGAAAGGTTTAGCAACCTATATTCCTAACGCTATACTGATGCTTAACTTTTGTGAGTTTAATCTCTGCTACTGAGACTCTCTCCCCGCAGGAGAGTGTGGAAAGCCCCACGTTTTGATTCCGGATACCCAGCCATTTTCTTTTGTTGTTCATCCACACACGGGGGTCCACAGGGATTCATATATTCAATTCCCCACACAAGCAAGGGTGAGGAAAGCAACTGTCTGAAACCATGGAGAACCACTGCCAGCCAGGATAGACTCAGTTTAAGGCAGCTTCCTATGTCCCTATCTCACATCTGCATTCTCAAGAGCTGTCATTCCCAGGAGGGCTATATCATAGGATTCTTCTAATATATGGCTTAGCTCTTAAGCATAAAGGAAAGGAAATGGATGTAAAGATTAAAAGTATGACCATGTATGCTGATTTCACATTTCAAGGTAGTTAAAAAACACTGAAGTGCTGCAGAGAAATCTTTCTATACTGGGTAGTTGCAGAAAAGCAATATATATTCAATGAACTAAATTGTCTGTAGTTACTCAGAAAGAGATCTTGGAGTCACAGCACAAAGGTCACTTAGCGTACTGCCATAGTTTAAAAGACAACGTGAAATATCAAGAATTAATATAAAATGAATTTAAAAGAAAATGTGTTTAAATGGCATTACAGCATAATGTATCTACAGTAAATTTAGATACACAGATTGTGTTGCAGGAACTGGGGTGGGGTGAATAGGCAAGCAATCCTCCCCAATCTACCTCTTATACCAGCATTACCCAGTCTGATTTTTCGGACTACAAATCCCATCAGTTTCAACCAACATGGCTATAGTCGGGATTGATGAGAGTTATAGTCCAAGAGTTATAGTCCACAGCACTACAGTGGAATACTATTTCCTTAAACATTCATGTATGGGAGATGTAACACCAGTTTCTCCCCCATATAACTGCCCCAACAACTTCATCCTCAATGTGAGCTTTATAGCTGTGTAAGAACATGAGCAATAGTCTCACATGTTGTTATCTACATCACAGTGGTTCTCCAAATATTGAACTTTTTTTGGGAGGGGATGTGCCATCAGTGGATTAAAATACAAAAAGGGCAATTAAAATGATGAGAGATAGGAGATGTTTAAATGGTCAGGGCATTTATAAACTCATTACCTAAAGGGGGGAAATAATTAAAGAAGAATTAGTTCCACTCTTTCAAAATCAAGGCGCAGGCTCTCAAAATACAAGGACCAGTGGTGAACAGCAAGTTTAATTAGGAAAAATAAAAAGGAAAGACTTCATTACAGAGCATTTTGAAAACTTACAAATGCCACGTTTTGAGAGGGGCTCTTGGTTAAGTACATTTTTTAAAGGATTAGATAACACTCATTATATATGTAAGATGTAGGCAGTGCTATTTTTCTAGAAATAGAGGTGCTGGAACTCACCTGAAGTATTCTGTTCAGTGCACCTGTGAACCCCGCAGTCATGTCTCTGGAAATGGCTCAGATGCTCTGCTCTTGTATAAAACTGTAGCTGTTCCTTGACAAGATATGAGGTCCCAAGGAGACATGGACCTAGTTGCAGTGTCAATGAAAAAATTGTCTAGAGTAGTGCTTCCCAATTAGGGGTCCCCAATTAGGGACCCCTAGGTGTCCACTGCCTCATCCCTTGCCTCCCCCCAACTAAATGTCATTTTTGCATGGAAATATCACAAATATTATGGTCTGTTTTTTAGCATACTTAAAATCCTTTGCTTATTAGGGGCTACCCCACATTTTGTTCGAAACATTGCTTTGCAGAGGTAACTACCATAGTTATCAAAAATTTCAAAAGTAGGGCATCCGTGGCTTCGCTTTTGAAAAATAGGGAGTAATTACCAGTAGCTAATTGGGAACCACTGGTCTAGAGTGAATCATACACCACAGATTCATAGATAGAAAAATTCAGCTTGTCATACGTCCAGGAGAAACTTTATCAGTTGGAATTCACTAATTAAAGAGAGGTGCCTGTTCACAATGATAGCTTAACATTCTTCTTCTCAACCTCCCTTCAAAATAATTTTTTTTAAAAAATAAAAAAATAGATTCTGATTATGAACTCTTCTAGCGGAACTGTGGCTGCAAAATGCATATGGTAAATGGAAGTTAGTACTGTCTGCACAGATGGCTTGATACTTATTTGTATATTGCTAGAACCAGAAACATAAATATTATTTGCTGCAAAATAAAAAAATTCCTTCAGTAGCACCTTAAAGACCAACTAAGTTTTTATTTTGGTATGAGCTTTCGTGTGCATGCACACTTCTTCATTATTTGCTGCATTTGTTTCCCAGCCTTCCTCCAAGAAATTCAGAATAAAGCATTTTAACCACACATACCCCCCAGAATGTCAGGGTTGGAAAACAGGATCCTGCTCATGGTCACACAATTTTTTTGGGGGGGGGGGTATTTAAGATTCATAGTGAAGATTTCTTGCAATCATGCCTGCTTATTAGCAACTGCACAGTAGCGGTTTTCTTTCATTCGTCTTCTGTGTGGTTTGTACACTATATTTATTTGAGAGTGAAACTGCTGAAAGGGAGAAGGGGGGGAATATGAGCTCACAAAAGATGAAGATGTTAAAAGATGCATAGATTGCACTTCGTATAATAAAATGTCCAGAGGAGGGCAACCAAAATGGTCAAAGGCCTGGAAACGATGCCTTATGAGGAACGGCTTAGGGAGCTGGGCATGTTTAGCCTGGCGAAGAGAAGGTTAAGGGGTGATATGATAGCCATGTTCAAATATATTAAAGGATGTCATATACAGGAGGGAGAAAGGTGGTTTTCTGCTGCTCCAGAGAAGCGGACATGGAGCAATGGATTCAAACTACAATAAGATTCCACCCAAACATTAGGAAGAACTTCCTGACAGTAAGAGCTGTTCGATAGTGGAATTTGCTGCCAAGGAATGTGGTGGAGTCTTCTTCTTTGGAGGACTTTAAGCAGAGGCTTGACAGCCATCTGTCAGGAATGCTTTGATGGTGTTTCCTGCTTGGCAGGGGGTTGGACTGGATGGCCCTTGTGGTCTCTTCCAACTCTATGATTCTATGAAATGATAACGCTATGCTATTATCTGACAGATTTGAAAAATCTGGGGATAGTGATGCGAGCATAAACAAGATAGTCTGTTGCCACTGGAGCAGAGGCGGTTTTAGAACAGCACGGGTGGTTTGGAAGCTGCACTGCAGGAGGCGCTACAGCAATGCTGTAAAACAGTGCGTGAGAGGTGGGAGCGAATTTTAGTGTTGCACGGGGCACCGTTGAAATTTGAGAGCCCAAAGTCCGCAACTGGCTGGAGCATTTTATTCAAGGATACAAGTCAGCCCTGGAACAAAATGTTGCAGTGTGAAGTTCTTCTGTTCAGTTTTTGCCAGCTAGTGATGCTGTGCTTAAGGATATTCCATCCCATTCCACCTCGCACAGTTTTCTGCCCCACACCCCAATACTTATATCTATGCCTGCTATCGTTTACCTGAACCAGTTATACATACACACACAATGCAAACACTGCTGGTGCAAAATTTGGTATTTCAATATGTTCATTTTTCATTTTAATAGCCCAACAAGCCTGAAACTCACCCCCCAAAAAACAGATTCTGGAAACAGAATTACCAGGTCTGAAGGCGTATGAGGCCAGCCCCCTTGCAGAAACTAATCTGGTCTGGGTCTTGTTGGTTTCTGGATGAGAAGAGATTGCCAAGGACCCTCATGTATGTTGCCTTAAGTTGCATGATGGAGGAAAGGGGGGATACAGATGTACGTAATAATAATAATAATAATAATAATAATAATAATAATAATAATAATAATGGTAATAATAATACTGGTAATAATAATAATAATAATAATAATACTTATCTACCTCTTGTGTTTTTCTTTTTGCCAAGGCATTTAACTCCATTCACACTTTAAATGCGGACCATCCTCCTCAGTCCCCTTCCTCTGCAAAGAGGAAAAGGTGCTGAAAGCCTAAATATCAGCAGGAAATGATAGTGACAAGGTTTCAGATCACTCTCTGCCTGACCAGTTGAGAAAACCAGTTCCAGTGTGAAGCCTGCCATATGCATTGGGCTGGTGACATGTTGAGACAGCCCCATGGCCGTCATGACAGCCATGAAGTCCTGAGACAAGACAGAGCCAGTTGTCCCAGCATGGATGCTGAAGTCCCTCTGAACCAGCAGTCTGGGAGTCTTCAAAACTGCCTATGTGACCCAACTCTGTCAGCTGAGGCAAGCAGATTGTTGGGCAGCAAGCTGGGTGGTAAACCAGCAGAATCCCTCATCTGTCCCAATTGCCCAATGCCAGGAACACTTGATGTTATCTGGAAAACTGACTTCGATTCCAGCCATTGTTTCTTAGACTCTCACTTAATTCATTAGCAAAGGAGGGGGAAAGCCAATAACACAGGAAATCTCGGAAGCCAGTGCACTCAAAACAAACCATTCAACTTAAACATATGCATACAAATTATTCTAACCTGCATGGTGTATTTTGAACACAGAATTCTAGACTATCTGACTGTGGGGGCACTATATAATTGAGAAGAGTCAGTCAGTTCACATAAGCTCAGACTCCTTTCTCCTGCAAGCTTGCTGATGAAGACTCAAGAATGGTTCAGGAATGTTTATCTGCTCATCTGTTCAGACTAGATTGGCGCCAGAAGAATGGGATCCATACTGGGATTTCCCACCAGTTTCCTAAAATGAAATCAGATTAGCTCTAAGAACCAAATCTGTACAACCAAAACAATTAACTACAGTAGTGTATCTAGTTTCACACAGATTTTAATTAAGATGGAACAGTGAGATTTCACGGCACCTACTAAATCTAGAGATCCCGTTAAGTTTGGTGGGAGGGGGAAACAGCCTTCACATCAGGATTCTGTGCAAGAGAAAAATTATCACTGCAAGAAAATTCATGAGAATCTTACCTAGTTCTAGAAGTGGCAAATATCCAGAAATAAATGATGCTTCCAGTGAGGTGTCAGTGAGTAAAAACTATACTCTAATATCCACCTCTCACATGGTGATTCAAGGGCGTACCCACCATGCGGCAAGTTAGGGCAGCTGCCCTACTCTAGAAGCAGGGCTGGTGGGCAGAGGCGGAGCACAGCCCGGCGGAGCGCGAGTTCGCCATTCCCGCCGCACCGCGCCGCACCCTCCCTCCAGCTCCCCGTCGCGCCCTCTGGCAAGGCCAAGCGCGGCGGGGAACCAGAGAGCGCGGCGCGGCGGGCAGGAACGCTGAACTCGCGCTCCGCTGGGCTGGGCTCCGCCTCCGCCCACCAGCCCTGCTGCTAGGGAGGGGCACAGCCCGGCGGAGCGCGAGTTCGCTGTTCCCGCCCACTTTGTGGCCCCTCCCCTTCCGTGCCTTGGCCCCTCCCCTTGCCCCCCCCTAGTTTTGATCCTGGGTACGCCCATGTGGTGATTTGCTCAGTTCCAGTTCTATTTTCTTTAGGCATGTTCTTCTGAAGTTGAGACTTATTTCCAAGTAGAGTTCTGGATGGACAAGTGTATTTTGGATCAGAATGGTAAACTGATCAGCACCCAGATCCTAAATGTGTTTCCTTGGAGTACAAGCAGGCAGCCTTATCCAATGTATGTTGACTTTGGAGGCAGTTCCGCTGAGTTTAATGGACAAACTCTTTGAGTAAGTGATTGTAGCCATAATCCCAGTGACAAAAAAATCTAAAAGTATTGCGGTTTAACTGGTTTCTGACTATCTATTTTTCACTTACATTCCACATGCAGACGCAACTGGGGCTTTTTGGTGTGTGTAAAAATAACAATTGTTCCTCTAAACGTTTTAAAAACTTGCTTAAGGAATAACTGCTGTCAAATATATTTTAAAATGTCATGTAAGAGAAGTAAAAGATACTTTTTGTGTTGTATAGAAATGTGTTTGTTTGCATGTGGTTGTGTGTTCCATGGTCTCTGCGCACTCAGGACTTTAGAATTGTGTGTCCCAATTCATATTCCAGCATTCTGGCTGTTCCAGAATCAAGAAGTATAATAAAATGGACATATACAATCACAGTTTAAAATAAAATTGTATTCTCGCTGCATTTCTTTCACAGCCAGCCTGTGAACAAGGACCATGTATCTTTGAACCCACCGGCTGCAGAGTGGCTCATTGGACATCAGAATCAGTGGAAGTAGATTCAGTACATTTATTCATGCAGTACACTAATCCTATAGAACTGTATGATTTTATGACTACAAAATCATTGCATGGTGGTTCAGAAATATAGGACAGTGGTTTTTTCCTAAGAGGTAACATTTTAGCACATTATTCAGTGGTTTAATGGTTTTAATTTGGAATAGTTTAAGAAGGCTTCGTAGAAGGTTGGTGCAAGGCATTATGGAATTAAAAGGCTGCAGTCCAGTCCAAGCGAGGTATGTGCATGTTAATTTTAATGTCCTGTCTCGAAGAACAGAAATCCGGGCACTTCCAGCATCATATTTAAAACATGGTACATTGAACTAATACGTGATCTGGGGCACTAATGAGGCAAATTAAGTTACAGGTATGAATTTTACATTAAATGGATTAATATTATATGGCATGGAGGAATTTTAAATACCCTATCGCCATGAATTTTTAATAGTTATGTGCTCTAATTTAATGTTGCAAGGCAATTGCTTTTCTTAAGAGAAGCCCTCCTCCAGCCCCCCCTCCTCCACACACTTCTCCGCATTCAAGTTTGGATCTGATTATTATCTGCTAAATACCCTGGGTGTCAAGAAATATGACGGGTGGGGGTGGGTGAAAGAATCCTAGAGATATGAAAATGCTCTGAATGGAACTGGAAGCTGCTGTCTTCTTCAGGGACTAGCTGGTGAAGTGATAATTAAGCAGCCCGAAGAATAAATGTTGCGCGGAGGGAGGGGGGGGGCGAGAGATAACAATCGGCCATTGCTTCTTCTCGGCCTCGGGGCGAGATCACGAGTAGAGCAGCGCCTGTCACTATGCAAGGCTGTGGCAAAGGCTCCGCGAGCCGCTGGGGAAAGCGAGATCCCGGCAGGCGAGGAGCGAGAGCGAATTCCATTCGCATTCCCGCAGTTCTTCGGAAGGAACTTCTTCTCCCCTCCCTCCCTCCTTCCCTCTCTCTCTCTCTCTCTCTCTCTCTCTCTCTCAATCTCTCCTCCCTCGGGTTCAACAGCCTCCCTTTTCGCCGAGACCCTACACAGCGTTTGACAGAATGGAGCCGCTCGCCATTGGCTGGCGCGGCGTTCCGTAGAGAAAACTGCCGCTGCCGATTGGCTAAAGCGCGGCGCTCAATACTCGTGCCTCACTTCTTCTATTTTTTACATACACATCGCCCCTCCCTTACTCTTCTGTGTCTCTCCCACCCCCTCGCTCTTTTCTCTCTCTCGCTCTTTTCTCTCCTTTTCCTTGGGCACAGGCAGCGCGCGCCCCGCCCAGCCTTTACCCCGCGCTAGATATATATACGGCGGCGTTGCAAACTGGGCTGAGCAGAGCCGGGTTGGGACTGGAGACGGAGTGGCGGCAGAAGGGAAGGAGGGGAAGTAAGCAGCCCGCTAGATATACAGTCTAGATATATATTGCTTGGGTAGGTGGCGGCTGGAATTTATTCATTTTTATTTTTGCACGGTTCTTCATTTTCTCCCGCTGCTTCCTGTTTTTCTCCCTCCCCCTCGTCGCGCACCCCGTTTGCAAAACCCGGACTCTCCGTTGTTTTGATTTGCCCAGCGCTGCATCGCCTCTTGTCTCGCTTGCACTGCGGGTGGGAACTGCTTGGCTCGGGCGCCCGAGGGCTCTGCCCGCCCGCCTGCGTTTCTTTTGCACCATGAAAGCGGTGAGTCCCGTGCGACACCCCAGCAGGAAGGCGCTGGCGGGTTGCTGTTGCGGAGGAGGAGGTGGTGGAGGCGGCGGCGGCGAAGGCGACGGAGGTGGCGGCGACCTGGCTCTGCGTTGCCTGGCCGAGCACGGCTGCTACAAGGGGAGCCCGTCTCCGGGCGAGGAGCCGGCGGCGCTGTGCCTCCAGTGCGATATGAATGACTGTTACAGCCGCCTCCGGAAGCTGGTGCCCACCATCCCGCCCAACAAGCGGGTCAGCAAAGTGGAGATCTTGCAGCATGTCATCGACTACATCCTCGACCTGCAGCTGGCCCTCGAGACGCACCCGGCGCTGCTCCGGCAACAGCAGCAGCCCCCGCTGCCGCCGCCCCCGCTGCACCCGGCCAGCTACCAGGCAGGGCCTCCCAGGACCCCGCTCACGGCGCTCAACAGCGACCCGGTAAGAGCCGCGGCGGCCGCGGGCGGAGAAGCTGGGCGCTGCTCGCAGCTCTGACGGGCCGGGGAGGGGAGAGAGAGGCGCGCCGGGTTGGGCAGCGGCAGGAGCGCACACGCGCCGCTCAACTCCGCCGGGGCGCTCGGAGGCGGGATACCGTTCGCCCCCAGAGCGGGAGGAATGAATGGATGGATGGATAAACGGGTGGCTGTGGCCCTCTGTCCTGCTTATGGAGCGAGAAGCTGCCCCTCTCTCCCCCCCCTCCCGTAGCGAAAAAAACCAGAGCAGGTCATTGGGGGGAAAGTTGAGCCCCGAGGTCGCGATCCACCGACCCTCGAAACCTCGGGAGTGCTTTCATGTGAAGGGTCCGTTTCGGGGCCGCGTTAAGCGATTGGGTGCAAGATCGGGTCCCGACACTGCGATCCACAAGACAATGAAGTCGGGGTGTGGGGATCTTGGAGGGGCCCCCATCCTCAAAGCTTTCCCCTTCCCTCCTTTGGTGATGTCTGATTTAGGTAGTGTGTGCGCCTGCCGGACAGGGACAATTGTTCTTCCTGTATTTTGTACAGCATCTAGCATACGGTGGCAGCCAACTGCCTGCAGAATGCTAGCATCGGATCGGGTGCCGACCTCTGCAGGAGGGAAGCTCCTTAAATCCCGACAATATGGGTTAATTGGCTTGTGGGTTGCAAATTGCACGTGAAATTGGGTTGCCTGTGTCTTTGTGCAAGTGCCAATATAGACACATAACTGCACACTCTTAACAGAGTGCAATTTGCAATTTGCACATGTATACCTATGTGTACACATACAGACTGTATTGTCATTCGGTAGCTATACATATGCACTACATAGCCTTTCTGTTACAGCTGGTGTGCAGCAAAGTGGATCTAGCCTTTGCATGTTTCCAGGCACAGAATTCACTTGGCGTGCCACTTGTATATGCCCCATATGCAACCTACTTCTATTTCTTGGAATGGGTTTTATTTCCCCATCTCGTGGGAGGTCTTCTTATGGAGCCAGTGTTGATACAAATGCATATCGGCACACATCTGCCTCACAGTGCTGAGCTGGGTCCCACAGAACGGGCTGGACACAGCTTTGGAAGAGAACTGAGATACCTACTGCATCTACTAGTTGTGGTGTTTATGACTAGAGGTGGCTTGGGGTTAGTGCGTTTAGGACTAGACCATTAAAAATACAAGCACTCCAGATGGGTAGGAATATTAATTGTTTCAATGAATAACCCTAGGCTATGTGAGACTAGACTACCATCATCTTTCCCTATGATCTACCACCCCCTGCAGTGAAGATCTACTCAAAGAATCGTGCTCCAGTTGTTCAGTTAGCAAACTCACACCTCTTGTTGAATCTCTGGGTTTTGCGATGGGTGATGCCCTTCCTTGGGTTGCACAGGGGAAGCACATGACCCTCGGCTGCAATTGGGCTCCCTGTGGGTCTGCAAAGCAAGAGGCTGACGTTTGGCAGCATGCAACCTGTCACTAGTTGCTAGCCAAGGAGGGGATCTATAGAGAGCTTGCAGTTTCCTCTGCCCCTTTGTGAGGTTGTCCTGCTTCCCTTTATTGTGGGGATTCTCAGTCTTCTAGAGAGCCACGCGAGGAAGGTTGCCGATTGCTAAGCTTGTTGTTTGTGCTAACTCCTGTTCTCTCGTTACTGTGCAGGCTGGGGCTGTTAATAAGCCAGGGGACAGTATTCTGTGCCGCTGAACTGCACTTGCAAGGTGAGTATCCTTTCTTAAGATTTGGTGTGTCAGTAGAGCTGGGGTCATGCGTGTTGGTTTCCATCTAAGGCTGAAACACTAGGTACACTTACCTGGAACCAAGTCTAGTGGAATTCCCTAGGCCTTCAAAGTAAATATAGTTAGGATCAGGTTGTAATTCTTGCTCAGCAATTAGGCATTCCAGTCTTAGGCGCACTTACTGGAAACTGAGTACAACTGGAATCGTAGGAGAGGAGTACCTGTTAGTTGTATTTACACTTTGTATGCTAGGCTCCAATTCACCAGCTAATTCAGGCAGATTTAAGATTTAAACCAATGTAAGCCAGTCAGTTCAATTGTTCAGTTGTTCTGGCTTAATGATTTTGTGACTCAGGTTCAAACGTACACTTATTTTCTGTTTAATTCTACACGTTTAACCTTACAGGGGCAGTTCAATGTGTATACACTTATTTATTTACTATACATATATATATAGGATTGTGGCAGGTTAAGTAAAATAAACCTTTTCAATAAATTCCAGAGAGTGTACATTAGATAAAACAGCGGGGAGAAACAATGCACTTTTTCATATTCCTTTAAGGAAAAAGAGTGTTGCATTTTTGTCGTAAATCTTCAGGCTTTTAACTGGTTCACACATCAGGCCGTCTTCTTGGCATGTTCCTTAGGAGTTCTGTCCCTTCCCCTAAAAGCAATGAATAATACATTTATGGAAATGTTGGTTGTCTTAAAGGAATTCTTTGACAGTCAGGCTGTGATCTGCACACCCACTTGCTGGGAAGCAAGTCCCATTTAACACCATGCGACTTGCTGCCAAGTAAACATGCCTAGGACGGGGCGCAGTGTTTTCTTGCCCCTCTGCCCGATCTGCAGCAACAAGAGATGAGAGGAACGACTAGGAGGAGGAAAACTCCTTTCTTTCTCTCTTCCACTCTCCTCTGGAGAGCCTTCTAGCTTGGACCTGCAGCTGTGTGTTCCTCTGCTTGGCCTAGCCTGGGAGCTGCGGTTGTTGTTTGACCTGGTTTGTTTTGGGTTGTTGATCAAGCATGTCTTCTGTTTTGTTGGTGGCGCCAGTCAGTCTGGAGCAGAATGGTTCACACCCCCACTCTATTCATTCCTCTTCCACAGGTGTGCAGCAGGCAGATCCTGAGCCAGAGAAGCAGAAAGAAAGACACATTAGAGAGGGAGGGGAAAAAAGAAAGAAAGAAATGTCAGCCACTGGGCAGAAGGAAAAATAATAATAAATCAACTACTCCAGAATTCTTTCCATACTTCCTTTAGAAAAAAAGAGAAAGAGAGAGAAAAAAATTTCACAACTTTGCATGTTCATAGCATTCTACACACATGTCTCTTAACTCTTTTGTTTTAGATCAGATGTGAATTGTACACTTGTCTGGGAGGGAGGGGATTTAAATCTTCAGCATACGTAAGTGTGGCCCTTCTGTTGATAGAAGATCAAGGGCAAATCAGAGTTTAGAAGTATAACTTTAATGCGCTGAGCAGCTGAAAACTGAAGCTTTACTAATCTACCAGAGGCGTTGTAGATAACCTTTGTTTTGACATCTATTGTTTAAAATAGATGATTTTATTGTTTCCTCAGGGACTTTCTTCTCCCTGCTGGAGTGTTACATATTGTATAGATTAAAAAAAAATGAGTGACATTTCATACTATGTATATAGAGAGAGGTTCTATAAGTGTGAGAAAAGTATATGCTTTAATAGACCTACTGTAATTATAAAATATTTTTAATTAAATATTTTTTTGTAAATATTATAAAGCTGTGTATGTTTTTTTTTAAAATCTGTGGGAAGATTTCTTTAGGAAAACTGTTTCTGGCTTAAGTGCAGAACTGCTGATGATGAAAATATGTTGGATGTCAAGGGGGGTGTCTCTGTTCCCTTCCTCCTCCCCCCCCTTTAGATTCAGAAAACCACAGCTGTAGGTAGAGTTGGTCCTGCATGAATGCATGAGATGTCTAACCACAAATAAACTTGTTGAGTCCATACAGATGTGTTTTTCTTTAATTTGAATTTAAAAAGATGTTTGTATCATACGGTTTCGAAGCTACATTTTTGTCTGTTAGGCACGGGGGGGGTATATTTACAGTATATGCGAAACAGCGTTGAGATGTAAGGATTTTGTTTGTTACGAACTGAGATGACTACTTTTTTTCAATATGGGTACAGTGCTGAGGAATAATAATGAGCATTTATAAAATTCTTTTGTTGCCTGAACAGAAATGGGAATCACAAAACACGGAACACTTTTTTTAACACCAAGAGGGATTCTACCCCAGAATTTCAGCCCTGTGGCATATTGCTTTGGAAAAACAGTGAAAAACGTTTTCTGCTTATAACCAAAGGGCAAACTATCAACAAATGTACAGTTGCTGTTTCTTTCGTCCAAAGACTATTGATACTGAAACTTGGGGGGGGGGTATAGGGGTGGGACAACAGGGGACATTTCAGTCTGATTACTGGTGTAAATCAATTTCAAAGAACTTAGACCAAAAAATCAAAATCAAATGACTGTATCAAGATTATTTTTCTAATATACAGCAGCATTCATTTCATTACAGCTCTGTTACATCTGAAAATCCTGTTTAGTCTCTTGTTATGTGTAACTTCTACATGTAAACATTAAACTAGATTGACGTGCCCTTGTGCTGTGCTTGGTTTCTTTCTTCCGTACTTGCAGAACTCCCTATTACCTGCTCCACTTTCCTTAAAACGTGGTGCTTAATGGTTAATCTTATAGCAACAGTTTGTATAGTCCAAGTTCCACCTTCTGTCCAGCCTCTGAGAAAGGTACACATTTTGTGGGATCATCCGTATTCCACACACCAGGGAGATAGGATTTTCACAGAGTGGGTGAATTAAGTAGGATTTAATTGGGTGCTTTGTAAATAGTTAGCCAACTGTGTCGCGTGGTCTGCTTGATTTATTTATTTTTAAAAAAGTGGGCGGATTTGTTTCAGATTTTTAAGTGTCAAAGTACTTTGGCCTGAGGATCTTTTTTATTCTGTAAAATACTTATGTGCATACTAAAATGATTTATCTACTGACAAATGTGGTAAAAGGTCACTGTTTTATTAATCAAAATGCCTAGTATTTGCAATGAACCTAGCCAAAACACTAGCTTGCAGTTGCAGATATGCTGCACCTGACACTCTATATTTTTCTTACTGTAAATCCATTAAATGAATGGCCTTCACATTCATTTAAGAGCCTAGACACGTGAGTTGTTGCCCCAGCATGAATTTGTTTGAAAGGAGTTTTAATGAACAACAATAGCACCTGCTTTATAAAGCGACCGTTCATAGAAATGAAGAAATTCAAACGGACGGGGATTTCTTCATGGAGCATACTGAAAGGCTACTTAGAAGGATTGATAATTCACTCTTGCATTGTGACATCTCAGAAGGAAAATATTTCAAGCAGGTAGGTCAGCTCTCTGCTGGGGATTACCAAAATTGTTCTCAGGCTTCAGTTTAGTGAAGGTTAAAGAACAACACTTGCATCCACATCATGTGTTCTGGAAAAGGTACTATTTTTGTGCAGAACCAGAGGGAAATAATCAAAGGCGTACTTTAGTTGCTATTTGCAGCCATTACTGTGTCTCATTCTAAGGGCAAGAGAAAAAGAGGCAGTTTGGAGGTTTAAAGGATGGGCTTGCAGTTGCCCTTGCATGCCATTTGCATGCTCCAATACCTGCTTCATCACTTGAGCCGTTTTCAGAAGTGACACTAAGAACGCCTTTGAGTCTAGAACATGTCCAGTGTGGATGTTAATGCAGTGCAGTGAGCAAAATAAAGTTAATTAAAAGAAAAGCACATCCATGCCACTTAGATCCTCAATCAATTCGCATAGTGGGTGTGAGAGGTGCAAAAGCCAATCCAAATGTGTCTTCAACGCGACCTTGCTCCAGCCAAACCTCAAAACTATTTTCATCCTCATTAGCTTGAATAATAATGATAAAAGGCTCCTCCCAAAGCGGTCCATCGCTGTCGTGTACTGAAGGCCACCTTCTGTGCTGCTGACGGCTCAGTTTGATGGTTATCATTCCTTGCATAGTGACATTGAGAAGCAAGTACATCCTTGTAAGTGGAATAAATGTTTGGTTTATGCTGTTAAAGCAGTGCTAAAGCCAGTTAAATCCAGAGTTTCAGTTGCACTGTCAACAAGCAGTTAAACTTGCGCAGGCGGCTGGAACTTGCAGAAATGAGCCAACCTTGAAATGAGAATAGGACTGACAATAGGATTCACCGGAATAGTTTCAAAGCGCCGTTCCAGTTTCTTACAAGCTACTTTCGCTGTTCTGCAGAATAACCCAATTCTTCAGTAAACTTCCAAATAATTTACTGGATGCGCATTGTCCACGTGTACAAAACTAAATAACCCGATCATTTCTGGGAATATTAAACTAGCAGGCCGTTTAGTACCCAAAGTTCATAATAATGATTGACAAAAGACATCATGCAAGGTTAAATAGGAACGATCCGTTACATACAGTGGTTGCAATCTATGGCTTCATTTCCAGGCTTCTCTTACCAGTTTAATGACGGCACCAACGCTCGCTTACGACTGGAGAAACTGTAGGTTGAGCTGCTGTGATGTTTTTATAACACTTAAGTGCTTTTCCTCTACACAGACACCCCTGTGTCTAGGCATGTGGCAGTATGTTCCACAGCTGTAAATGCAACTTACACAATGAGAGCCTTTCCCCAATAGGGGGAGTATTGTGCAACATCTCTTACCAACTTGCCTCCTGCGTATTCTACGCTCCTATGGATGCCAAGGAGAGTGGTTGCTATTGCCTAATGTAGGAGAAGCCAAGCAAATAAGTGCAATAAGATAAACATAGTACTGCATCCTGCCCTTTCATGGCTGCCACCATGTCAGTAGGATTGCTGACTGGAGGAGGCTGGGAAAGAGCGTGGATCATCACTGTTTATTACTCTGTGTGCACCGATTCCTAAATATCTGTGCAGCATCTGTGCAGCCACGTGGGATCTAGGTGCAAATGTTAGGCCAATGCTGTTTACGCGAGTCTCGCTTTGGGCAGGTCATTGGATCAATACCTGCACCATACCTGCAATATGTTGATGCTTCTTATCTTTGTGTTATATGAGTTGACAAAGATGTCTCTGGATTCCACAGTGGGAAGAAAGCATGCGAGATGTGAAAGAAAAATGCTACGCATCTTTACCCAGAAGTAAAAACCACCAAGTTCAGTGAAACCCCCTGCAAGGTGGGCATAAGATTGCAGCCTTGGCTTAATAACTAGGTAGCAGTTTGCAGAGGGTTGCTAAAGCAGAACCCCACTACTGTATACTTTTTATTTCTTGGGGGGGGGGGGAATTCCTGCAGAACCATAGACAAGGAGAGCAGATCTGTCTTTTTGTATTTTTAGCTGATCTTTTGTTCACCGAATGCCAATGATTAATGGACTAATACTGACTGTGTGTAATGAAAAGTAACAGCAAGGTTGTGGGTTTTGCAGTCTCTACATGATGATAAAGGCAACGGAATTGGTGTCAAAATGTAGGAACTGCTACTAATGTTTTCCTTGTCAGAAGTTATTCAGGTATGAGATGTTTTGTGGGTAAACCCATTTTAGTAACGGAGAAGCAACTGGATATACCCCCTGGTTACCACAGGGGTTATTGTACACCAATACTCCATAAATTAACATATACTGTATAGTATTTCTGAGGAGAGAGAAAATACTCTGCAAATATAGCATTTTTATGCTTCTGATGCTGAACTGTATTTGTACCAGCAAAAGAATTTACACACTGATTTTAGTTGCAATGCCATGTCACAAGCTGTACTGTATGTCCCATTATTTAAACTATTTCTAAATCGCTTCTCTGGTTCTCAAGCTTTTATTACAGTTATGTGCAATCTGTAAAATTTAATTAATAGTACAGTACAAGATATACTCTAAACTGCAACGAAACAACATGAGGTATTGGTATGTTCACTTTTTGTGACTTCTTTTTACCCCTCATAGAGCATTCTAGAGCTTTAGCCACAGAGCATGTGTTTACTCCTGCCTCCAACAAAAAGGGCACCTCTAGTCCACAAAAGAAACATTTCAACCAACCAACATAATACACACTAGAAACACCTTCAGTGCAATCCTAGGTGTGTTTGCTCAGAAGTAAGGCCCACTGTTAGGATTTAGTAACAGCAGAATCTCATAGGTCTCAGAAATCAGTCCCAATGAGTTGAATGTGTAAACATAGCTGCCAAGTTTTCCCTTTTCTCGCGAGGAAGCCTATTCAGCATAAGGGAAAATCCCTTTAAAAAAGGGATAACTTGGCAGCTATGTGTGTAAAGGACCTCAGCATTGCTCTTGATGTCATCATTGTCTTCTAAAATACATAATTTGGGTGAAATCCATTCAATGAAGAAGGGCTTTTTCCAGAGATCTAATGAACTGTATATCCTTACACTTGTGTGAGACCAGAAGACTATGGGCCATGGTGGTAACAAGTTAAGAAGTTATAAGGATAAGAGTCCTTCAACATTAATCTCCCTGATATACTATAATAATAATAATAATAATAATAATAATAATAATAATAATAATAATAATATTTATTTATTTATTTACTTATACCCTCCCCATCTGGCTGGGTTTCCCCAGCCACTCTCCCAATGGAATTAAAAGCACAATAAAACATCAAACATTAAAAACTTCCCTAAACAGTGGCTGCCTTCAGATGTCTTCTAAAAGTCAGTTAGTTGTTTATTTCCTTGACATCTGATGGGAGGGTGTTGTTCCACAGGGCAGGCACCACTACCAAGAAGGGCCTCTGCCTGGTTCCCTGTAACCTCAGTTTTCACAGAGAGGGAACCACCAGAAGGCCCTCAGAGCTGAACCTCAGTGTCCGGGCAGAATGATGGGGGTGGAGACGCTCCTTCAGGTATACAGGGCTGAGGCTGTTTAGGGCTTTAAAGATCAGCACCCACACTTTGAATTGTTCTCAGAAACGTACTGAATATGTTTCTATCCAAGGTTGCGTACAGATTTCCTTTTGGTTCCTCTGCAACCAAAGTGCTCCCACCACTGGTTTGTGAAGCTATGTGGACACAACATTAGCCACAATCCACATGTATCCTGTAGTTTCTTGAGAAATGCTGCATTTTGATGGATCTTCACTGAAAGCAGCTTCGATGCAATTTGAAATCGTAGGCCAGATGAGGACAAACGTGCCCTCTCTCCAACCACTGGTAGCAGACTACACAGAAACATATCCAGTCACACTGATGTGTACAACGATGTGCAAACGCAATATGAATCAGAATTGGGGAATCACGCTTGTTGGTGTGTTTTAAACCAGTAATGTAACCCAGCACAAATCAATTTCCACTCTTGGTTTAACTATCTCACAGCCTAGCAAGTTTCTGCCTTTTGCATTGCCCTTTCTTTGCATTATAGGAGAGCAGAGTCCGTGTTCCCAATCACCTGCTTCAAGTACTCTTCATTCTGACTCACAGCCTCTTTTGTCTTTTCATTTTTTAAGGTGTATATCTTCCTTTTCTGATATGGGCTTGGCAGAGTTCCACTTTCTCCTGGGGAGAATTATGAGAAAAGGGTGTCTGTATCTTTACTGGTGCTGTGTGGTGAAGGAGAAGATTGACTGACTGGAATGTTGATGCCTGAAAGTGCATGTTTCAGGAAGAGAAAATAAGCTAAGCCTAGGAGACTTAACTGGTTTGAGTGACTTTAGGTGTGATGAAGTTGAAGGAAGCATTAGTGGCTTCTACTTCCTGTTCTTGCATATTTTTTTTTCAAGGATGGAGATGGCTCATAGGTGACTAGAGAAGATATTCCCCATATAGAATGTTCAAATGCTGTCATCGCCAATTAAATGATCTTAAGTATCAAGAATGAGACTTTGGCTTGTGACCTTGTAGATCTACCAGTTGAAGCAAACAGTACTGGGCTTGAGAGACCAAGACTCTGACCCAGAGAGATATTTCTATCTCCTTTTCACCCAAAACAGAATTTTCACATCTCTCAGGCATTAGGGGGGGGGGGGGGAATGAATGATAGAAATGCAGGAGGAGCAGGAAGCATGAGGTACTTCCATTTCTTGTTCCCTCTACAACACAGGCATCTCTGAAGCTGAGCTTCTAGTGGCATGAACACCATCCAATATTATGGCATGTATTCAATACAGTGGACCCTCGGGTTACGTTACCTTTGGGTAATGTGACTTTCAGGTTGTGAACGTGGCAAACCTGAAAGTGATAATTCTGGGTTTTGCCGTGCATGCATGCGCAGAAGCAGCGCCTCATGTTGCAGACTTTTCAGGGTATGTACGGACCCCCGGAACAAATTAAGTTCATATCTGGAGGGTCCACTGTACTCTCATTGGGCTAGGACCGACCGTGCAACAATAACCCTGCTAAATTTCAGGGTTGCCACTACTTCCTTCTCCTTTTCCTTTTCCTTTTCCTTTTCCTTCTCCTTCTCCTCCTCCTCCTCCTCCTCCTCCTCCTCCTCCTCCTCCTCACCATTTGCTGCTACATTTTTATAATCCCCACGTAATACACTGACTCCACAGCAATGTGGAACTTCAGGGTAGAGCAATGAACAACATAACCATATGACAACTATCTACTACCCCTCACTTATGCTGGTCCCTAGGGCTGGCCTAACATGTAGCAGCCGCCTCAGGTGATGGATACTGAGGGGGCATGGCTATGTGTGCCAAATGACCTGCCCTGCATCTTCCTAGCTCACCCCTTAGCCCCACTCATGATGAAGAAGAGCTGCTTAGAAAATGAGCTCCACCTCAAGCAACACACCAAAGACTAATGAGAGGTTTCAGAACTGCGTAGGGAGACAACAACTACTTACGGCGTTTGCAATAAGAAATTGTGAGAAGTGATTGAGCAGGCTAGAGAAGACCATAGCTGCCAAGTTTTCCCTTTTCTCGCGAGGAAGCCTATTCAGCATAAGGGAAAATCCCTTAAAATAAGTGATAACTTGGCTGCTATGGAGAAGACACTCGCCAAACAAAAGGCTGCTTGGTCTCGTGGTCTGATTACATGGTTTACAGCAGTCAATAAGGATTTCATGGAGAATACCTGGTTGACCTTAAAGCAGCTAAAGGTAAAGGTACCCCTGACCGTTAGGTCCAGTCGCAGATGACTCTGGGGTTCGCGCTCATCTCACTCTATAGGCCGAGGGAGCCGGCATTTATCCGCAGACAGCTTCTTTGTGCAATTGGTTGGCTAAATGCTGAGGGAACATGCTCAGAATCACTAACATTCAATCTGAAAAACTTCTGGAGGAAACAATGCTCAATTACATTATAAGCATTATGACCTAGACAAACTTGCATACTGTGAACTCAGTAATCATGAATTTTGATACACCATTATTCAGAAAGAAATTTAATTTGGATGTCTTTCCACTTTCAAAAACTGATGGAACCCTGACAATTTTGGGCCCATGAGCTTTTTAACGGTAGACAGAAGCTGTCAGCATCAACTCTCCACATTCCTTTTTATTTTCCATGGCTCTTACCATAAACTGGGTCTTAGCTGTCTTTCACTAGATATGAGTGTAATCCTGCATGCAAATAACATTTATTGATAACCACAATGTGACCCAAAGTGAAAGATATTTGTTTGGATGGGTGGAATGGCTGCCTAATTGACAATGGACTTGAGTTTCTAAATCCTAATTTGGGGCCCATGTTATTGCTCATTTGCAAATTAACATCTTTTTGACTGGTTTAGCTTGTTTTGCAGAGAACATGATTCGCTAGCAGTTGATAAAAGCAATGCTTAGACAATTTTTACAATGCCTCCCATTTACTTGAAGAGCGTAATGGCTCCTTCTGAGCCGTATGTCATGTAAATAAGTATTTCAAACATTTTTTAACATGCATATTATGCACTCCATAGATCAATGGCTCCTTTGAAGCGCTTGCACTTTATCTTGTAAGTTGCATTTAGACTTTTTAAAAGATGTATTATTTATTCAATAGGCTATCACTTCTTTCAGAGATTCTTCATTCTATCATCTAAATATGTATTTAGTCCATTTAAAGATAAATATCTCTTCATGTCGTCAACAGATTGGAAGAGCTCCTCTGGAAATATTAATCAGGGAAAATGTGCTCAAATGTACCCGAAGCAGCCTGTAGCATAAACCAACATGCCTTGCTATGGAATGTTTTTTCATGCTTGTTACTTTTACTCACCACCCACAGATTTGGTGGTTGAGAACCTATTTGGCCTGGCAGTAATGTTGTGGTGCTAAATTTGAAACCTCACATCAAAATATGCAGGTGTCATAAATGAATAACATTATGGATGGGTTGCCTTAGCAGGCTCAGGGCTTACATCGGGGGGGGGGGGGAATCCCAGTTTCAATAGCACAGAAGCGTAATGGTATGAGCACAAGGTGGCTTTCTTCACCCTTTCTGGCATTATATTAAAATCTTTCCATAAACCACATGGAATGGGGAAGACACATGTTAGGAATGGAAGTAGTTGCAGGCATCAAGTAGATGAACCAAAATGTTCTTTGATAATATTCCATTTTCTTTACTATCTATAATCCTATTAAGTGTGAAAAGATACAGTGGTCCCTTTTGGGAATCATCCATGCCAGGGAGTAGCATCAGCAAAACACATTGTTGGTCTGTCTGGAACATGATGCTGTAGGTCTCTCTCCAGTGAGATTGGTTAACAACACAATTTGCCCATGTCATTCCCTGGCAGCGGTGTGTAAGTTCCAGTGTGGTTGTTGGCAGGTGCTGTAAACTATCAGGAGTCTCAGACTGGGAGCTGGGAGCAAACCTAATAACTTGCCACACCAGTGTATCCATTTATTGAAAGGGGGAGATCTCTCTCTCCTATGTTTCAGCACCACCACCATGGCTAGTGGCTAAGGAATAATGTTAAACTACAAGCTCAGCAAGGATCGGGTGACACAAGGAACCAATAAGGTTTCACCTGGCTCTTTAAAGCTTCTGGTTCTGGCTGAGCACTGAGACTGCTAGGGGCACCTACACCCAACCAAGGACTTCTCCTGCCACCTGCGTGGGGCAATGCAGTCTCCCCAATTCCCTTACACCCCTTTCTCTCACCTGCTGTACACCCACTTCTAAGTGAGTGGCAGCAACAGGGGAAAAAGGAGAGAAAGGTGTTGAGAATATACACCCATGGAATCATAGCAATTCATGCTCACACAGAGCAGGCCAGGCTGCTGATGGTCATATGAAATCACAGCCAACCCCATTATATTTCCTGGCGTTATCAAACTCTACTCCAGTTCCACCAAGTCTACCCTGTATATCCTTTTGTGGATTTGGGAGAGGGAAGTTAAAGCTTCCTTCCCCTTTAAGCATGGGATTTCATGATGAATGTTGAACCTATGGATCACTGCAAGGAGAAAAGGGTTGGTTTATGTGGTTTATTTGTTTACTTGGCCCATTATCTTTTCCCTTGCACTATCCATACTTGTCATGGTTCTTTAATATATATGCATATTTAAAAAGCTTCAAAAGTTAGAGGTAGATGGTAGCCCATCAGCTCCTCCATCTGGATACCAATGGGAGCTTATACTGTACTCATTTATTTACAGAATCTGCATACCACTTTAAGCAGTTTACAGCATAAAATCATAATAATCAACACACACTAGCCATAGAATAAGCCCAATAAAATCTTCAGTGAGTGCCAAATGCTCATAAGAACAGCAGGACTAGATAAACTCTGTCCTAACCCTCAGACCTCCTACTTCACAACTGAGGGCATGGTTCTCAGAAGCCATGGGGAATAAGATACCTCTGGGAAAAGATGGGACTAAGAAAGCTTCATGAGTGTCTGGAGGCAGTTGGAGGTTGGATAGCGGCTAACAGATTGAGGTTGAATCCTGACAAGACAGAAGTACTGTTTGTGGGGGACAGGAGGCGGGCAGGTGTGGAGGACTCCCTGGTCCTGAATGGGGTAATTGTGCCCCTGAAGGACCAGGTGCGCAGCCTGGGAGTCATTCTGGACTCACAGCTGTCCATGGAGGCACAGGTTAATTCCGTATCCAGGGCAGCTGTTTATCAGCTCCATCTGGTACGCAAGCGGAGACCCTACCTGCCCGTGGATTGTCTCGCCAGAGTGGGGCATGCTCTAGTTATCTCTCGCTTGGACTACTGCAATGCACTCTATGTGGGGCTACCTTTGAAGGTGACCCGGGAACTACAATTAATCCAGAATGCGGCAGCTAGACTGGTGACTGGGAGAAGCCGTCGAGACCACATAACACCAGTCTTGAAAGACCTACATTGGCTCCCAGTATGTTTCCGAGCACAATTCAAAGTGTTGGTGCTGACCTTTAAAGCCCTAAACGGCCTCGGCCCAGTATTCCTGAAGGAGCGTCTCCACCTCCATGATTCTGCCTGGACACTGAGGTCCAGTGTCGAGGGCCTTCTGGTGGTTCCCTCGCGGCGAGAAGCCAAGTTACAGGGAACCTGGCAGAGGGCCTTCTTGGTAGTGGCACCCACCCTGTGGAACGCCCTCCCACCAGATGTCAAAGAGAAAAACAACTACCAGACTTTTAGAAGACATCTGAAGGCAGCCCTGTTTAGGGAAGCTTTTAATGTTTAACAAATTATTGGATTTTAATATTTCTGTTGGAAGCCGCCCAGAGTGGCGGGGTATAAATAATAAATTATTATTATTATTATAACAGCTGAAAAGGATCTGCTCTCAGGGGATGTTAAACTTGCACCTACAAATTATTGCAGCCCAGGAAAGTCCTCCTTAGGCCGCTCTTAAAATTCAAGAGCAGGAAAATCAAATGGGAGAAGCTCCCATCTTGCATCTTCCATCTTCATAAAACTATTGTGTCTCTAATGGGGAAACGGAGCTGAGGGCTAACTCACAGGAAAACCTCAGTATCACTGCTTAAAAGGACAAGTTTGCTTTGCAGGAGCAATCCACATAGACCACTACAGGATCTCATATAAGATGAAATAATCAAAGCTTTCACTGAAACAGAAAATGTGCAGCTCTAATAAGGAGGAAGCTAAAATTACTTTCAAGCTAGCTTGCCTGTAGAACAAATGTCATTTGCAAAATCTAATGTGAGTGCTGTTTGTACACTCTTCTTAAATTCCCATTCTATGTTTATTTTATTAGCATTAACATCCAACAGAGACCTCATCATTTGCTATGGAAACACAATAAAAATAAGGAAGGGTGAATTTCAAGAAGCACACGTTTAAAAAAATGGTTGCAAACTAAAAGTTTCTTAGCACTTGCTCGTCATAGCTGCCAAGTTATCCCTTTTTTAAAGGGAAATTCCATTATGCTGAATAGGCTTCCTCGCGAGAAAAGGGAAAACTTGGCAGCTATGTTGCTCGTACGTTTTGGAATGATGGCTTTGCCGATACACCTCTCAGGGGAAAATATTTTGTGACTCTGTCTCTAATATTTATCTTGCCACTCATTAATACCAGCTATGTCATTCACTTTGGACCTGCCATCAATATTGCATGGGTTGAATTCAGACTGAATTAGTTGAATTTAACTCCCATTGAAATCAGTAAAAACAAAGTTAAGTTAAGACTAACTTGTCCAATTGATTTCAATGGGACCTAACATTGTCTTCCTTAGTCTGACTCCAAACCTCATGTATTCTGCACTTCCCAAGTTCTAGTTTTGCATCAACTCTGAACTCATCCTGGAATTAGAAAATTCAGGATATGTGAGGGTGAAAGGGCACATAACACCAGGAGCAATTTACACCCCTAGCATTTTGCAAGTCTTGATTCAGCCTCTGCCTGTTTTTTTGAAGGCCACTTCACACATGACAGTTTTCCTGTGTGGCTGTACCAAGTATGTATGTATTAACAATATATTTCAGCATGGCATACAAAATAACATTCTGTATAAAATTACAAAATAACATACATACATACAAAATAAGACCATGAAGCAACAATACAGTAAAATTAAGAGGTATTAAGTTAAAGTTTTAGCTTCAATAAGCCAAGTATATCCTCATCTAAAAGTTTTTAACATAGTATTGAGAATAATATAGTAACTATGCCAGGTGTAAAGGTAAAAAGTAAAGGCTTCCGGTCCCACCTGCCGTAATGGAGGCAGCCCCCACAAAAGTGGGGATCATTGGCAAATGTTTAGCTGGAAGGAAAAGAATCTGGGGGCTGTGATAAGAATGCTACAGAGATTCTGGGAGTTGGAAAGGAGTATTAAATCTTCAGCGTGTTCGAAAACACCCACTTTTCCTAGGCTGAGGGGAAAATGGCAAAGATTTGAGACATGTTTTACTACGAAGACAGAGTGGGGGACAGAGAAACTTCGACACGATGGGAGAAAACAACAGCTGGGAAGTGAAAGAGATAAGGCCATATATGGACAGAAGGAATCTCCATGGGTATAACAGTTCAAATGCAGGGCGAAATAAAGATAATAGTTTGAGTTCCTCACTTGAAGCTTTATAAATTTATGTATTATAACATCCCAAATGGAAATAATTAATTATTTTTCTGTTGATTAAGGGAATATTATAATAACTGAAATGTAACTGATATTAATTAAGATTATGGAATGCAGGGATAAAAGATCAGAAATTCACCCAATCCACCATGTGGGGAGCCACTTTAACTAAAATCTATTAATTGGAAGTTGATTGGCACTTTGATAATTGTATAATTTGGGAATTAATTATTATTGTTATAATTTGGCTATTATTTGGGGGTATATTGGAAAACTAATTTAAAAAATTCAAAAAAAAGGTAAAATGTAAAGGTAAACGACCCCTGGATGGTTAAGTCCAGTCAAAGGCGACTATGGGATGTGGCACTCATCTCGCTTTCAGGCCGAGGTAGCCAGTGTTTGTCCACAGACAGCTTTCCAGTTATGTGGCCAGCATGACTAAACTGCTACTGGCGCATGGAAGACCATGACAAGTGCCAGAGCGCACGGAAATGCTGTTTACCTTCCCACCACAGCAGTACCTATTTATCTACTTGCACTGGTTTGCTTTTCGAACTGCTAGGTTAGCAGAAGCTGGGACAGAGCAACGGGAGCTCACCCCGTCATGTGGATTCGAACTACTGACCTTCTGATCAGCAAGCCCAAGAGGCGCATCGGTTTAGACATCCCTGCCAGGTGTAACGACCCTAGGAGGACATTCCGGAATCATGGAGCCACCACACAGAAGTCACTATTTTCCTGTACGTATATAATGCCCTTCTCCTCAGGATATAAAAGAGCCTCCTCTTATAATCTTGCGCAGAGGGAGAATTTGTGGTGGCATTATCAATTGTAACTTCTGATAATGGCAAATCTATTAAATGAAGTAATCCCTCAGACAGGCTGGGTTTAAAAAGTGGGGGTACCTGATGCACAGGATAACCAGGTGTCCAGGTCACAGGAAAAAAGTGAGTGAAAACTGGGGTCATAGCAGTAGGAGGAGGAAAACAAATATCCGAAGAAAAATGAGAGGGTTGAAGAACTTTGTTCTGAGGGCAGAGTGGGAGGAACAACACCTTGGGAATATAACAGAAAAACTATAATGCCACTGATGCAATTGAAGAATCACTGTGAGCCATTGGTTCCAGACTCCTAATACAGTGGTACCACGGTTTACAAACTTAATCCGTTCCTGAAGTCCGTTCTTAAACCAAACCCGTTCTGAAACTGAGGCGCACTTTCCCTAATGAGGCCTCCCACCGGTGGTGCCCTTCCACCGTTCGGATTCCGTTCTTAGACCAAGGTAAAGTTCGCAAACCGGAACACTACTTCCAGTTTTGCGGAGTTTGTATACTGAATAGTTCATAAACAGGGCTGTTCTTAAACCGAGGTACCACTGTACATAGCAAATGCACACATATTTCGGTTAATCGCTGTGCAAAAGGAATAGCTCAGTTCCTGCATCTGTATCGTGTTCTCACACGCCTAAACTTCTATGTTCAAGGGACATAGCAACGTAGCTTGCAAACTAATGTTTTTAGATAAACTTTTCTGTGCTGCTGTTGAAATCAACAGGAACTTTGCCATTGTCTTCTATTGGAAGAGGATTAAGCTTTTATTGAGATTGTTTGGATTTAATTTTTCACTCTGTTAAGCCTGAGTGCTAAATATGAACCATCCTATCCTGCTTTGTTTAATCAGATTCACCGAAACCTTAAAACAAACACACAATTCCAGGTAAATCTGAGGTTACAAACAATCCCTACTCTGTTCTCTGTCAAACAGGTGTGAGAGAGCACCTGTGCAACTCTGTGCAGAGTCACCCATTTTCGGGGCGGGGCAGCATCGATGGGGGGCAAATCCTGCTCTGCAAGGATGTCAAGCTAATCTTTGTTTAACTCTTGCTGGAAGTATCTGTGGCAACAAACTGGATACAGGCAAACAAACAGCTCTATCCGCCACTCCCCCCTCCGCCCGCCCCCTCCCCCCAGTTCCCCGCCGGCTGTCATTTTGCAGCTTACTACAGGAGCTTATTATATGAAGCAAAAGCAGGGACTCAGTGTCAACAGAAGGTAATGGGCACGACAATTATTTGAACAGGTGTGTGAGGTGTTACTACACTGAGAGTATTCAAGAGTTGCTGGAGTGAGCGGTTAGGACAGAGCTGCGCATGCAATAACCGGAGCTCGCCGGAGTTTATTGTCATAACAATCGCATACAGTTTTAAGGTTTCACAATGAGCTGCTGTGATTTGGCCAGTGTGTTTAACCGGTTTTCAGGTAATTGCCCTCTCCTTACTCCAGGCAAAGTCAGCATTAGCACTGAGAAATGTAGCCTTCCTTCAGCAATCATTACACACACAGGAAAGCAACTAGGGCAGTGATGGGGAACTTCTCTAGCATTAGGCCTCATCAGGCTCACCATGGATCCTATTCTGGCCCGTGATGCTGTTTGCCCCCAAACATGTTAACATGCTCCACACCTGATGTGGAGTGCGGAGAACAGAAAGACACCGCTTCGGAGGAACAATTGTCAACCTTAAGATACACTCTCAAATGGTCTTCTGCAAGCAGGACTCGTTGCCTTTTAAATTTGGTGCCAAATGTGCTCCCAATTGAAGCCAAAGCCTTCTGAAAGCAGGGCTTGCAGTCAGCGCCAAAATTAAATTCAGCACAGAGTGCAGCACCCACTGGAATAGGCCCCTGGAGCTCGGAATGAGTGGACCCTATCCCTCCCCCAATCCAAGTGCAAACTCCCCTTTCGGCAGGGATCTTTGCAGCTTGAATTCAAGCCGGGGACACAAAGGAAAGAAGCAGAGCCCACCTCAGCTGTGCTGCGCTGAATTTAAAGCTGACATTGGGTAACTGACAGACGGGCATCCCCGCAGCGCTGTGGGAAGTGGCTTGTGGCAGGCGGCCAGTTCTGGATCTGGCCCATTGGTTTAGCAGCTCGATAACCATATGGTCACATCTGCACCGTGCATTTAAAACATAACTTCCTTCAAAGAATTCTGGGAACTCTAGTTTTTTTTCCCCAGGTTGATGGGCATTGTTGCTCTAGGAGAGGCAAACGATAGTTCCCAGGATTCTATGAGGGAAGCCATGTGCATTAAACATATTTTATGTGGCTGTACACAGCAGAGGGGAAGCCTTACTTCTCAAAATGGGTGGTGTAACTTGGGAATATTGCATATAGCAGGGTGGGGGACATTTTTCAGCCTGAGGGCCACAATTCCTTTTAGGCAACCTTCCAGGGGCCACATGCCATTGGTTGGTGGGGACAGAGCCAAAGTGGGTGGGGCAATAAAGATTTTACCTTTGTGCCTTAGGCTAGATTTTAGACACAAACACCTATCTATCCTTCATCCGAATAAACAAGGAGCATTATCACAGTTTAAGGAGAGATCCCAGCCAAGATGTGAAGCTGAGGTGTGGCTAGGGATGTGGGTGTTGTCTGTGGAGACTCCTGAGCACTAGATACAGAGGCCCAGATTCGTTCCTCTGGCCTGAGATTTCCCCACACTCACTTTTAAAACAAGGTGCTTTCCGCCTCGCTTCATGTGTGTATTGGTGCTTTTCCTTTCTCATATTAGAAACAATTTGAAAAAACCCCATTCTAAACCTCTCTAGGCAAAGGATAAAGAGAGGGAAAGATGACATTATGTCTCATGGAGATTCTCCAATTGGCGAGCCTCCACAGCAGTAAAAGCGAGCTGCGTGAACGCAGCTTTGTTGCAGCAGTCTAGGACTAACTTTGCAGTTTGGGGGCTAACTTTGATTTGCCCGTGGTACAACTCCAAGTGCTACCAAATCCGCAAAACCACTCTGCCCACTGACCATTGTGGGGCTCAAAAAGAATGAGTGTATTGAGGGCAAGAGCAGCTGTACAATAGTGCAAGTCTTTGAGAGCTATTTCTGTACACACAGCTGAGAGAAAGAGAGGGAGAGGGAGAAAGACAGAGTGTTAAACACCTGGGTATTAACATCAGAAGAGGGCTCAGGGGATAAATATGGCTTTGTTCAAACTTGGTCCTATATATGTATGTGTGAAATAATGAGAGAAACATGCAAATCAGGTCCTTTGTTTTCCCTTTTCAAAAATAAGGCTAGCATCTGTTAGAGGTTATACTTCCAAAAAAAAATGTTGCTGGCGCCCTCCATGTCTGACTGCATAGATATATATCTGCTCGTGATTCTCAAAATGTGATTCAGGACTCCCTGAGGAGGCAGAGGCAGAGCTAGAGGGGGTGTCATCTTGCTCCTGGTCATTTGAACCCTGTATTTGGAGTGTTGGCCATGACTGGGGTATGATTAGCTGTCCAAGCCTTGTGACTAGAACCCAGGACACCGGGGTCCGGTTTCCCCTCTGCAAATGGGCTCAGCAGCTCTGGTCTACTTCTCACTGAGGTGGTAGACCTATGTCTAATGTTTACCACTTCAAGGTGAAAGCGGGGTGTAAGTTGACTGAACGGTTAATAATGATGATAATAATGACGACGACAACAACAACAACAACAACGCAAATAAAAAATGCCCCTCACACCATTCTTAGCTGGTACAGAAAACAGTTCTATCCAAGTATTCTCTCTGACCTGCTAGTTTTCTATGTAATTCAGTCATGGGATTTCCAATTCGCTGTCTTTAGATGTACACTTGCAGGATATTACTTACCAGCACTCTTTTGGAACTGTTTACGATGGGGGTCATTTGTAGGAGAAAAATTATAGGCAGGGAAAAGTGACAGCCCTCCCTCTCCTGTTACATCTCCACTCTAAAGTTCTCCTCCAGAGGCAGCTTTTCATTTTAAAATACACTGAAGCTTAGCTGCATACCCCTGCAGTTAGCACTTTAGGTGTAACACTTTAAAATACAATACAAAACATGAACTGGCTGTATGAGCAGCACATGAATGCAAAAGGCCTCTACAAAAGCCCTTCCAGACTGGAACGTAACTGCATCTCTTTATCTGGAGAGGCATGTTGGCTAAGAGCGGTGTCATCACTTAACCTCTTTCACCTCTTAAGCACCATGCAAGGGAGCATGGGATAGACACACTTAGCCTCCCCACATGAAACACAAATGAGACCCAGACATGAAAATGTTTTTCCGCTGCTCAGAGCAGTGATGCAGCAAGGAACAAACTGAATCGAAACAAGTGGAGGGCAAAGCGATGGAGGGGCTGTGGGGCTCCTCCCATTCTCCCACATGCTGGGGAAATGGAGCAGGGGGCAATTTTATCCATATTGGCTTTCTACTCATTTGGAAACCCTGGAAGATCAGAGTTCTAAATTGTCCATGGGGGCTACACAGATGGAAAAGACCCGCTGCTTCAAAAGTTATCCCTCAGCACATGAGGGGCTGTGAGGGGCCAAAGAGATCTCAAGAGTGGGGCTTAATGTGCAACCCAGCCCCCATAGTCTTCATGTTTCCCTTTGCAATGGCAGCATGTTTCAGCCATAAAGAAAAGGTTAGCTAGAAAGTGAAATCCGGGAAACTAAATCAATAAAGCATAGACTATTACAGGGCATAGAGAGTTGGACTCGATGATCCATAGGATATCTTCCAACCCTGCAATCCTAGGATTTTCAGAAGGGTCTGTTTAATAAATGTTGTGTGTTTTGGGATGTTCTTTCAGCAAGAATGCAGCGCTTTCTTTTTGTGAATTGTTTGTACATCTTTAATGAGAAAAAGGAGGGAGGGGATAATTCTTCATAGGCATCCTCTTTGTACATGGATTTTCTTAACAATTCACTCAGGAAGAGCAGCTACATAAGATTACACAATGGTGGTATCTCCACAAATTGCTTAAAAGATGCTACAGACAACTTGACAGTGCTTTTATTCATTCGTCAAATTGTTTACAGCTCAGCTTTCAAGGGTTTTATACATCAAGCAAATGATGTTTCACTCACGCTTGATCGAGGCATCGGCTACAAATGTTTTTAATGAGCAACTTTTTATTAAGCCGAACAAGAATAAAGTGATGATTGTGTAATTGTCCCTGTTGTCTTTTCCCCACCTTAAAGTTACACTGTGAAGCCGGCTGCGGGAAATATTTGTTTTAAAAAGTAAAGGTTGCAAAATGTTCCAGTGCAAACCACTCACAAACAGACACACACACCCTTCCCTGGAGAACAGGAGTGGGGGGACATTTCTCAGTCTGGGGACCACATCATACTCTGGGCAACCACCTGTGGGTCACATACCATTGGTGGGCAGGGCCAGAGCCAAACGTAAGCAGAGCAATGAATGTGACTTTTTACCTTTTTACAGTAGGCTGGGACCCCTCCCTATCTTCCCATCCAGGGAAGGAAGAGGCATTATCATAGTTCAAGCATACATGCCATTGGGGAACCAACACACTGTGAAGCTGAACCAGTGTGGACTGGGAAGAGTTCAGAGGGCCGGATGGAGAGGGCATTCAGCTGCTGGGCCTGACGTTCCCTATCCCTGCTGCAGATGGAAAGAAAAGATCTGAAAGAGCAAAACACTTAGTCCTTTCCCCCTCTACCACAGAAGTCAGGGCATTGGAGGGAAGAATCTCTCCGCAGAGGCAGATTTAGGGCAGCTTGCCCAGTTCCCCCATATAGGCTACAGGGGCCAAGGCTTTGGGAAGAAGGTGTGAGGGCTCTGACAGGGTCCTAGGATCCTCATGCCTCCTTCCCAAAGCCCAGAGCTTCACTTCCCTGGCTTTGGAAAGGCGGCACAAGGGCTGGGAGGGTGGCATCAAATGAGGCCTCGCACAGGGCACTATATTATCAAGGTCTGCCCCTGCTATCCTGCTGAATGGATGGCAGAATAAGAGCTCAGCTCCCCTCCCCTCCCCCACACACACTACTAGGGTTCCCAGCTGGGGAGCTTCAAAATAAGAAGCATATTGTATACACTTGAACACTCATTGTATCATACTCACAACAGTGGTGCCTTCAGAACGGGACTTTGGGGGAGAAGCCCGGGGGCCCACTCAGCAAGTGCCCCCCCCCCCCAGATTCAGAGAGGTTGGCTTACCACATCTTGAAGGAATACATATTTCTGTCTAAAGAGGGTGGGCCAGGTGAAACAGGCACTTTTAATTGTTGTGTTGAAAGGGGGGATTTCAGCAAGCACAACTTGCCACACTCCAACCCACTCATGCACAATGGCTGGATATCCGTCTGAGAGATTCGTAGTTGAGAACAGTTATGAGTACGTGTGACCCTCATCTGCTTGACCTTCGTATCTCAGAGGCTGCTGCTGCTGCAGGTTAGTTTGAAACAAGGTTTAGTAAATATTTGCTAAATATGCATAGTCTCCCCTTTTCTCCCCCTGCCCTTTAGTCCCATTAGTAAGACTGAGGAGGAAAAGTGGGTGGAAGGTTTCTGAGGGAGAAAGACAAGCCACAGAGCTGTTTTGAAATGTACACACTCTGGTCACTTCCACACAATACATTTAAATCATTTGTATGCTACTTTAATAGCCATGACTTCCCCCCAAGGTATCCTTGGAACTGTCATTTGTTTAACGGTGCTGAGTGTTGTTAGGAGACCCCTAAAAGAACTACAGAGAGAATTTCATGGGAGCTTCAACCACCTTTCATTATTTCTCACAGACAACCGTAGGAAAAACCCGAGCCACAGAAGAACTGAGCCATCATTATGTGTGCATATAACTTTTGCAATGCCCTAAACACCTCCTCCTCCTCACTTCCAGTTAGGGATGGGTGAATTTGGGTTCACATATTGTTTCAGGAAGTGCAAATGAGGTAGGCTGAGATTAAAGTTCAAACCAAACTCAAGTTCTTCCCTGCTTCCTTTTGACTCCTTCCTCAGCAGGTGCCTCAGTCTACCAGCAGCGACAAACAATTCTTTGCAGCAATAAGGACCCGGAAATACTTTACAACAGGTGCATCTCAGTTTGGCATGAAAGCAGCTACTGTTTTGTTGCAAAAACAGCCTGTCACCACATAGTGCAAACTGCTACTGATATTCACCGTAAACATTCGCACCAAGCTTCCAAAAAGAGCACAGGGATTCCAGAGACATTTTGTGGCGAATTATCACCATATAAAAGCCTGCTCAATTGAACCTGAATATTAGGAAGCAACATATTTCAGCAGACAAGTACCACCTCTTGTTCCCTAAGAAAAGTAAGAAAAGCAGCAGATTTTCCCCTCACCATCCTCAATGGCTGAACTGTGTGACTTTCACTATTACTATATAAACAGCGTTTGCTTGAAAAACCCAAGAAACTTATGCTGGCTCACATTCTGCTGTCACAGGGCCACTTCACATGCCGAGAAATTAGTGGCACATCTTGTAACATGTGAAACAGAAACTTAACCTTGCCATCGAAACCCAGGCTTGTAGCTGCTGTCTCCTCTGGAGACTCCTCAGAGTGTAGTGGTTAGAGTTTGGAACCAAGATCGGGGAGATCTGGGTTCAAATCCCCATTCAGCCATGAAGTTAACTGGGCGTGGGTGACTTTGGTTCGGACACTGTCTCTCGCCCACAGGGTTGTAGTGAGGGGAAAATGGGAGGGGGGGAATAACCACCCTGAGCTCCTTGGAGGAATGGTAGGATAAAAATGTCATGAACAAATAAATGAAGAGCAGGAAGAGGATGGGCTGACTGCACAAACAATCTTGGAATGCAATCCAGTACTAAAGAAATTGCCTATCCCTCTGTGCTATAAAGACAAAGAGTTATGTTCAACAAAGCCATCCTGCTTGCGCAAGGACTTCTGATTGCACGATGGAACTTCCATGCCCTCTTGTCCCTGGCGCAACCTAAAATCTGGGTTTCTCTCCAACCCTCTGGAGAAAATGTGGGGAGGGAGCATGAGGGGAAAGGGGGAGGAAGGGAAGTTTTACAGCACAACTGGAAGCCCTTGCACAAGCAAGACAACTTCATTGGATACAACCCAAGGAACAACTGAAGGGAGAGAACTGGCTTCAGCCCTTGCTTGTTTTGACAACTGGCCTGAAAGCAAAAATACTGGTTGTTTGGCAACCCAAAGCCAAATATTGGAAGTACAATCATTGCCCTTTTCGTGGCATGAACACTACCATTTTCAACTCCCTCCCCATAATGAAAGAAATGGTTGCTTGTCTTCTGCTATATTATCAAAGAACAGCAAGCACATCTTGAGTGGTGGGTAATTTTTTTAAGGGTGACTATTACAAGATGAAAAGGATTGTCAGTCACTCTCCCTATAAAGCAGCACAATAAAATTAGACACAGCTTCCATTGGCTTTCCTACTGATGCTGTAGCATGCTTACCATAATGGTTAACCCAGACAAGAACCTTGCAGTCACTGAAGAAACATGGATTTATTTTGCACCTTTGCTCGCAAAGCTGTGCATGTACCGCAGCATTTCAGCTCAATATGTTGCATCAGGGCCCTGTTCATTTGGAGGAACAGTCGTCTTGATGCACGTATTTTATAATGACAGTCACGGATGTGCAACAAGGAGTCATTATTTTTAAGAAAGCCAAATGAATTTGCTAATAACTGCGACCAATTAAAAGCATTTCTATGTAAATATACAGTCTCAAGAACATAAATTCATTGTACATTAAAATTAATCTCTCAGAACATGATGTGTGCTTTTCATAACTACCAGTTTTCGCTTAAGAAATTCTTTCCCTGACTTGGATTCCTTTGCCTTCCTAGCAGCCTAAGTAAAACGCTGCCCTCTTTTGAATTTAAAGAGGAAGTGCGCTTTATACAAGCAAGAGTTGCCTGAATGAGAGAAGGAAAACCTACTGGAATGACTATTGCAGGGTTTTAGCTGTCACCCATGACCTGTGAAATACGTTACTGTCTCCTATTGTTGTTTGGAATTAAGATAATACTGTATAATATAGTTGTATGAAGTGGAGCACTCTTCACATGTTCAAATCAATGCACAACACTTGAGGATGGGGCCCTGCTGCCACGATCCTGCTTCTCAAGCCTGCCCATTTGAATGTGTGAAGCCCTTGCCAAGGGCTTTCTCTGCATCACTGGGTACCTTGCTTTTCCAGGGTTCTTGGTCATATGAAGAAAGCCCTGAGAACATGCATACTGGCTTTCTTCATGAATTAAAATGAATGGGAATAACCTGAGAGTGCAGCCTGACAAAACCTCGATCCCCTCATGGCCATCTGCATTTGTTTGAAGATCTACAATGGGCTACAGGAGGGCCTTCTTGGTAGTGGCACCCACCCTGTGGAACGCCCTCCCATCAGATGTCAAGATTTTTAGAAGACATCTGAGGGCAGCCCTGTATAGGCAAGTTTATAATGTGATGTTTTACTGTCCTTGATGTGGGCAACACAGTCAGATGGGTGGCACTATATTATTATTATTATTATTATTATTATTATTATTATTATTATTATTACAGCCTTACCCAATCTAATGTCTTCCAGATGTTTTAGACTAAAAGTCCCATCAGTGCCAGCCAGCATGGTAAGTGGTCAGGGATGAAATCCAAAAGAACTGGAAGGAACCATCTTGGGGAAGATGGGGCTAGAGTTATGAGTTCAGCATGCTTAAGCCTGTTCTCATATTTTATGTGCCCCCCTCCCAATAAGAAAGGCTCAGCCCACATGTTGAAACAAGATTTAGCCCAGAGATCAACCCAACTAGAGCAAGCAGTAGTGCAATGAGCTATTGAATGTTGAGATCTTCCACTTCCCTATAACTCTGCTTACAAGGTCCTCCACTACTTTAAAGATTTAGTGCTGTGATCATACGATTCATCCCTGCCTCCTGTGTGGAGGAAGTTAAAATTCAATCTGGTGGCCCTTATTTACAAAGAGCTGAAGATGGCACGTTGCGGCTGTCCTTTCCCATCATATGCTTTCTTTTGTTCCTATTTTTAATGTTCCACTATGGCCTCCGTTCAAACAATATTTTATATTGCGCTTTCGAAACTCGCAAAACCCCTTTGTCCAGAGACAACCGCAGGACATAAGAAAGGATGCTGTATACCAGAGACAGCAAACGCTCTAATTTGCAGCCTCAAGTCTCTTTAAAAACAGAAGTCTTTCCCCATTCCGTGTGAAGACCCTCTTTCCCTCCAATCATCTGCTTGGCAAGGAGGAAGGAGGAAGGGAGAGCCACATGGGTGACTCCTCTTGTGGGTCCCCGGAATTGAGGTGACTTATGCAAAAATATGCACAGCGATTCCAGAGAACCAAACAATGCAATTCTGTTACTGTTACAACTGATGGCGAAACAAAAGAGGAGAAAAATACTGTAATATTTTCTTTTCAGAGCTTGCCGTACAGTGTCTGGAAAGACCTGAAAAGCACACAAAGGTCTAATCTTCATTCATTTCCCCCCGAGAATAATAGATCAGTCAGTGCTCTGATGCTGTTTTAATAATGTACAATTTACAATTCATTGGTTACTAAGCGCTCAGAGTATAATTAATTTCCACAGACCCTTCCTGTGAATTCACACACAGCCTAGAGTACAATATGGAAAGAAGGTAGGGGAAACAATCTTCTTTCTTTTTCTCTCCCCCCATTCCCCCCCCCTTTGGTAACAAAACAAACCCTGGATTCCAAGCCATCTGTGTGATTTTGACAGGCAGTTGCTGTGTGCTTCTGAGTGGGAAGTGGGGTTTTGATTTCCCGTCACTCACTACATATATGTTACTGGGAGGCAGCAGAATGTGGCACAGCAGACACTGTTGACAGTGTCATGGGAAGAGATCTGATCAAACCACATTAGTCGAGTTGCCAAATCACACAGCCACATTAGCATCATTCTTTCAAGGCACAGCTGTTCGGCTCCTTCTGGATGCGAGATGTGTGTGGCCCACCCTGTTGGTCCCAGGACGTGTGTGGCAAACACTGGAACACAAGCTGGGGCGAGGGATGCGCAGATTCTAAAGGATAAAAGGCAAGTGGTGAGCATTCAGTTTTCACACTGACCAATGCCTCTCCTTCCTTTCAGGGGCTCTTTCTCTGTTACACAGGCGGCAGCTGTAATTGTGGGAAGCCCTGGATGTGTGGGAAGCGATTCACACCGAGGAAGAAGAGGCAGCAAAGCACAGGCTCAGGCATGCCACAGATTTCTGCAGATGCCGTTCACAAACTGATGATGAAAAGAAGCATCTGTATAGCACTTTCCAGTGCTTGAAGGGCTCTGCTTACACTATCTAGTTGTAAACAGCACAACAACTCTCTCCGGTAGTTTTATTTCTGCCCTCTACCCCATTGCGGATGAAGGAGAGATTGAAGTAAAGCAAGTTTGTGGCAGAAGCATAGGAACCAACTCCTAGAGGCTGAGGTCTCTTCGGCCTCTCCCAATAAAATATCTGAGGCAATTGATGGGCATTGTCATTCAAATGGGATGCTTGTGCTGTGTCTTGTGAGTGATTATGTGGGGCGAGGCTTACCTGGGCCCTGGCAATATTTTATTCAAGTTGGCACCCCTGGGCAGAAGTGGAAGTCAAACTCTGGACTCCAAGCTCAGTCTCTATTTGTAGGCTGAGCCAGTTCTCGGAATGTACTACAGTACTGAAATTCCTTCCTTCCCCAAAAGTATATTAGACTGAAGTTTACTTCAGGCTATGGTGAAGACTTATGGGACTGAATGCTCCTACTACACCAGGGGTGGAGAGCCTGTGGCCCTCCAGATGTTGCTGGACTACAATTCCCATCATCTCTGACCATTGGCATTCGTGCCTGTGGCTGATAGGAGTTGGAGTCCAACCACATCTGAAGAACCTCAGGCTCTCTCCACCCAGGACTGCTTGAAGATGGGACTTCCTCCCTCATGCTCTGAGTCCCTTCACTGCACTACACATGAGCAATGAGAATGAACACAGGCAGCTTTCCCCAACATCAGAAGGAAAGGGGACAGCTTCAACTTAGGTGCGTCTGAGAGACTCGCAGATCTTTGGATTGCACGTACAATAAAGATACGAGACATTTGAAAGTTATTTTTCTATTCATTACAAGAAATAAGTTCAGAGACACACAGAGAGAGAAAGTGCACATATGCTACGTGCTAGAAAAACAAAGTCATTTTGTCTAGCATGAAGATGTGGATGAAGAGAAGCTATAAACAGTAATAGTCTGCAATCTGCATACTAACCAACACTTGTAGGTGCACTTACTGTAAGTGAGAAAGCAGCAATGGGATATTATCTCAGCAGTGTGAACAATCAACTTCTACTAGGCTTGGTGGCTGACACATCATCCCATTATGCAATCTTGGCAATTCTAATATTTCCTGTTCCAAGCTCAATATAAAATGCATTTGAGGGCTAGTTTACCACCATCCAATCCTGCTCTGGGGTGGTGGGGGACCTGGATAAAACTCATGCATAACAAATATTCAAAATGGATTTCTACGCATGCTTTATTTTAATTGTCTCACGACAGTTCTGAAATTATTGTACATGCAATGCTACTTTCAACACATGGTGGTAGCTTTCAATCTCCGGATGAGAGAGAAAAACAGGACAGAACTTTTACAAACAAATCAATAAATCAATGTGTGCCAAAACACAAAGCTGGTGAATTATTATGGCAGCCTTCTACTACAGCATTCTCTGCCAAGCAAAGATAAAAAAAGATATCTCTGATTACACAATATATTAAAAATTCATTTATCCTATCACTTTTCTTCCTTAGATCTATAACTGAGGAGCCTTTATATCTAAGCAAGAAGGTGAGTAATGTGAAATAAAACACCTTCTATCACACAGAGCCCAGAGCACCAATGGTCAATTGCAGCACTATCCAAATAAAACAAAACTTACAGACAGCAGAGTGAATAACAAGTTATTAATATTGTTTAGACCACTCGGGTGGGGGATAGCACAGAGATCTGAGTGAGTCAGTACCTCCAACACCCAAACTTTGGTTCTTTCAGACATGTCTTCCTTGTCATCTTCTCATGTGACACATTCCATACAAAAACAACATATTAAAAAAAAACCTCAAATCTTAATCTTTCCTAACATTTTAAGGAGGGACTTCCTCGAGTTTCCCCCTAACTGCGGTTCATTTCCAATAATCTTTAGCAATTTCTATATCTTAATTTTAACTCATAGCAGTTTATATTAAACTTTCCTCAAGACACCAAATTATCTGACATGATACTCGAAAACCTGCAGTTGCTATACACTTTCAAGTCTATTCATTTTAATCAATTCTACAATATTTTTTAAAATACATTTTAAAATTTCCCCAATTTTCTTCCACCGATTCTTCCCCCTGGTCGCGCAGTCTCCCGGTCAGCTCAGCAAGTTCCATATAATCCATCATTTTCATTTGCCATTCTTCCACTGTTGGTATCTCTTGTGTTTTCCAATTCCTAGCTAACAACACTCGCTGCTGTTGTGGCATAAAGAAAAAAAGTAACATCTTTCTTGGGAATTTCTTTTCCGACTATACCCAACAGAAAGGATTCTGGTTTCTTACTAAATGTGTTTTTCAACACTCTCTTTAACTCATTATAAATCTTTTCCCAGAAATCCTTTACTAATGGGCAAGTCCACCACATGTGGTAAAAGGTTCCTTCTGCTTTCTTACATTTCCAACATTTATTATCTTGTTTATGATAAATCTTAGCTAGTTTTACTGGTGTTAAACACCATCTATACATCATTTTCATCATATTTTCTCTTAAAACATTACACGCAGTAAATTTCATATTCTTCTTCCATAAAGGTAGCCATTCTTGAACAAATAAACTTCAAAGGCGAATGCAGTGTGAAACTGTTGAATTCCATCAAAAGGTTCAATGCTAAAACTTGTGTATTGAATAAGCACAATGGATCTTTGCTGTACTACATAGCTTACCAATGCCAGGATGTCTGTGTTATTAAGTACTGGGTTTGGGGACTTTCCCCCCCGAATGACCACGATTAATAAAGTAATTATTGCTGTATTATCTCATTTCATTTCCTCTTGACCTCACTGTTTGCAGTTTCTCCCACCGCTATCAAGTATATATGTACCTGCAGCTCAGGATAATATCTCATGCAATTTGATTAGGTGGACTGTAGTCCGTGAAAGCTAATGCCATAATAATTGTGTTACTCTGGAAACTAGACACAGGGTGGATCTACACACAGGGGGGGGAAACACCCCGCTATAAATGCAATAAATTAAATCGTTATAACAAAAGAAAAAGAAAACGCTATGTAAAATCACATAGAAACGTTTTGTGCGCCACAGCGCCATCTGGTGTTGCATGTTTATAACACATTCAAAGCACTGAAGAAGTGTGCATGCACACGAAAGCTCATACCAATAACAAACTTAGCTGGTCTCTAAGGTGCTACTGGAAGGAATTTTTTTATTTTGTTTCAACTACAGCAGACCAACACAGCTACCTACCTGTATTCAAAACACTGGTTTTTTTTACTAATGTAGCTGAGTTGTTAATAATGGAGATTTGGGGGGGGGGTCACAAAGCTGAATATCCCCTATGTGAGGCTTCCCTTGAGTCTAGTCACAAATGTGCAGCTGGTGCAAAGTCCTGTGAACAGGTTGCTGAGTGGAGCCCTGGGCACACACATATTACACCTGAGTGCAGAGGGAAGTGTACTGGTTGTGAAACAGCTACAGGGCCAAGCTTAAGGTTTTGTTACTAACAGATGAAGCCCTGAACAACTTGGATATCTGAAGCACTGCCTGCGCCCCCTCCCACCACCACCACAGACTTGTAAAATCACCTGTAAAAAAAGTGGCATTTTCCACCACTGTTCCTTGCATTGTAGAATGCCCTTCTCTCTGCTATATGTGAAGCGCCATCTCTCTTGACCAGGGATAGCTCAGTCAGTAGAGCATGAGACTCTTAATCTCAATGTTGTGGGTTTGAGCCCCACACTGGGTAAAAGATTCCTGCAGCATTGTAAGGGGTTGGACTAGATGACCCTTGGGGTCCCTTCCAACTCTACAATCTATGATTTTCAGTTCCTTCAGATGTCATGTAAGGATATATATTTTCTCTCAGACTTTCGCTGACCCATACGACTGGACCCTTTTATCACTGAATTCCTTTTAGATGTCTTTATCATGCTTAGCTGCATCTGTTTGTTTTTTTATGATACTGTTATGTTGTAATTTTTTAACAATGCCGGGCAGTTTTTAAATATTGAGTTGTTTAGAAATGCTTTTAAAGACAAAGCAAACAAATAAATAAATAAGCAGGAGCCCATGCCTCCCACTTCTGTTTTTTTCTTTTTAAAAAGCTATTCTCCGCCCCAGACAAAGGTGATCCTCTGGCTGCAAAGGCAGCCCGCCCTCCATCCGTAACACGGGGACAGGGACAGCACTGCAGATGGCCTCTCCTCATATAGCAGTAGCCATCTGCAGGGTTATAGCGATGGGAGAAGACCTCCCATCTGGACACAGTCTGCACTTCTTGTGCTGTGTGATGAAATAGATATGATGTGCTATGGAGGAAAAGCACACAGAGGCTGCAATCTCCACTTACCTGGGAGTAAACCCCGTTGAATTCAATAGAATAGGCCCTACTTCTGAGTTAGATGTGGTTAGGATTGCAGCCCTACTTAAGTGTAGTCCATGGTGAAATGGTAGTTGTTTGCAAAGGGGGGGGGGGAGAGAAAGCAGAAATAGAAATTCAGTGAGCCAGTCCAGCAAAATGAATCACAGAAACCTCAATACAGGTAAATCCCCATAAAGGTTGATTGAGGTCTGTATGAATTCACAGCAAGCCGTTGGCTCTTTACTATTTTTATTATTTTTATTAAATTGTCCAAATATCTCTATATTTCAGAATTTGTGATAGCTGCTTTTCATATTTGATAATACCCAGATCCTAATTGTGAATAATAATAAACTGTAGTCTGAAAAATAGGGTGCTGTTGTCCCACATTCCCTAAACTTCACCCTGATCACATGATGTCTAGATCTAGACCACTTTAGTTAATTAAAGCTTTTGCACATGCCTTTATTTTTATTTAACTGTGTCTGCTTTAGGTAATGGGCCCATCAAATAGATGGAGAGATGGCAATAGCAAAAGGAATTGTTTCTGAATTTTGTTTTTGAAGTTTGTATCAATAAGCAAGATGCAACACTGAACTTTAAATTTAAAATGCTGCCACGGCAGGGCATCAAAATCTCACTGAATCACATGTGAGGGAGATTACATGTACCCAATAGCATCATGTGCGGGCATCTTCTTTTTCATGTCTCTGAATTGCATTGTATCCTTATTTGAACTTGGGCTTATTTCCTGCTGACCTAACTAATCTTTACGGAGTGCATACTAAAATCAAGGAAGCAAACACTCATTAAAGCAAATAACCTTAACAAGCTATCAACAATCAGCCGCACAAGGTCAACAGCAGCACTCAAGAGCTTCAGCACAAGAAGTCCCTGAAGAACAAGCAGTGTGCTTAATAAGATCTCCCCAAATGACTCAGACAATGATTCATCAGTATTGGGAGACATGGCAGGTGAGCTTATGGTTCTTCCAACATGAAATACCTGGCAGTTCCAAAGGAACAAACCAACCACAGCTGTAATCTTCCATGATCTGGAGCATATTCACTGATCACAGCTGTGTAATTTCAGGTAACATACTTCTGTTGTTTAGTTTTGTTTAACATTGTTAAATATATAGTCAGACCATCTGCACAGTATTTTTTTAAATTGGAAATTACAGCCATAACTTCCTTTTTATATATCAATAAACTAAACAGCAAAATTTCAAAGGGATCCTTCTCCACCAAACTCTGAGGCAGAATGTTTGTCCCACGCCACACCATTGCCTAATTGCACACTAATTGGACAAACGTGATTAAATATTTCAAGATCTTTCCTAATTGCCTCTATTTTAGCTTTCAAATTTGCTTGCCACCAACAAATTTAATGACACTGGTGTCTAGTCATCAGCAAAAAGCCCAAGAGTTGCTCTTTAAAATGTACATAGTCAGAATATTTACTGATTGTGCATTGTTGTTTCCAATGTAGCTTAATTAGAAATCCAATCAGTTCTCTAAGTCCAATTATACTTGATTTGTAGATTCAGAGTATGATACATAATGAAGCTAAGCAGCTAACGATAAACGTGCTTGAAATGAAACAAAAAGAGAGAAATATTTTAATGTGTCTCTTGTTGTTTTAGAAACTTGAAGTAATATATGATGAAAGTGAAACACATCAGGATATACTGAAATTTATGACTCAACGAGATATTTTTGGCAAAACCTGTTTCCGTTGTTTGATTAATGAACAAAGAAATTATGTGGGCCTGGTGCTGTAAAATCTTTTTACTTGATAAGACATGAAGAACAACAATATATTTCCTGATTTGTTAAGACATTAAATAGGTACATTTTCTGGGATTTCAGATTCACGTGGCACAGAAATCTTCCCCTGACCCTCATTAGAAAGAAAGAACACAATAGATGAGAGAATATGACTGATTTAAAACAGCCACAATGTTCATATAATTCATCCATTCATATAAAAGGAAATAAATAAAAAATACCCCATTTATTTCCATATCTTTGTATGGGATATTTACAAACATTTGAAGAAAATTAGGTGTGTTGTTGACCACAGTCCTGAGGAAGTAAAGGAACAGTGCCGGTGACAAAATTGGGAATGTATCCTGCCTAATAAATTTTGAATAAAAATGCCCTGCTTTGATGGTGATACAGTGGTACCTTGGTTCCCGAACGGTTTAGCTGTCAAACAAATTGGCTTCCGAACGCCACAAAAAGTGTTGCGGTTTGTGAACGTTTTTCGGAAGCCGAACATCCGACGTAGCTTCCGATTGAGTGCAGGAAGCTCCTGCAACCAATCGGAAGCCACACCTGGGTTTTCAAAAGGTTTCAAGAGTCGAACCAACTCCCAGAACAGATTTGAGAACCAAGGTATATCTTATTTTGTTCTAAAGGGACTTGATCTGGCAATTAATTCTGAGCTGAAAACTACATACATGCCCATGCCAGCCTCGCTCACTTCCCTAGATTGCCTTCCCCAGGGAAGCAGGTTGATAATACAAGTATTCATTTGCTAGTGGGAATTGTTTCTCTCCACTGAAATACATGAGAATGCTTCCTGGCTATAGCAGAAGTTCTTCAAGCCTTGTTTTTACCACAACAGGTAATGTCCTGGCCTTGGAACTGGGAAGCCCCAGGTCTGAAATTGGGATATAGCTGACATAGATTGTGTATATGTAGGTCCCAGACCTCTCTGAAGTTGCATGAGGTAAAAGGAATTTACAACAAAGGGATCTATAACTGGCAGGCAATAGGAAGCTTCTGGACCGCTCAGACCTGGTACAAGCACAGTGGTACCTTGGTTTAAGAACAGCTTAGTTAAGAACAACTTGGATTAAGAATGCTGCAAACCCGGAAGTAGGTGTTTTGGTTTGTGAACTTTGCCTTGGAAGCAGAACATGCCCCGCTTCCTGTTGAGTTTGTTCCATTTGTAAATTGAGTCCCCCCGCTGCTATGGGAAAGCACGCCTTGGTTTAAGAACGCTTTGGTTTAAGAACAGACTTCTGGAACAGATTAAGTTTGTAAACCAAGGTACCACTGTAGTCAGAACAGAATAACATTGGGAAGTCACACACCAGATTAAATTTCCCACAGTGCCCTGGGGCAGTGCAACATCAGAAACTGTAGGAAATTTAAAAGGGGTAGCAGATTGCAGCTGCTTGACATAGACTGCGGCATTGCTGCTGCCCATCATATGTCACTGCCAGTTAGCTTCCCAGGGTGGGGCAATGATGTCAAAGGGGACCCACAATGATAGACAGCATCAGATGGCATTTTGCCAGGGGTTTCCTCTTACCTGGAGCTGCTTCTGACTTCAAGTTCTATATCTCAAGATACTGACATCCAGGATGCGAGCTAGAAAGCACATCCTTCATCTTGTAGTCAGACAAATTATTTTAAGCGTTGAAATAAAATACTCAAAATACAGCTCCTCATACCAGACAATATTAAATAGTTCCCTGTGTGCATCCAGCCTTGAACATTTCTTCTACCTTCATTCCTGTGCTTTTTGATCCTCTTTAGATTATATTGTCTGCATAGAAACATCTTGCCCCGCGGAGCAGGGCATTAAAATGCAGCCATCGTGTTTTCATTTCGTTTTGTTTATAGGGCATTCCTTTTATCGATTAATGCTTCCAATGACCAAAATGCTAATCATGTGGGTTTATTTTTAAGCCATGAAATGCAACACAGAGACCTGCGGCACCAGCAAGGAGGGGGAAACCCCTTCGTTTAAACAGGAGGTTCTTTTAAATTTATACTTGAAAGTATTCCTACTCCCAGGGATATATGGCCCCTAAGTACATATTAGTGGCAGGCAGAAGGAACATCTGCATTGTATTGGTTGCACTGGTTGACAGCACATTTCCAGGTCCATGTTGAAGTGTTAGTGATGACCTTTGAAAGTCCTAAATGTTGGGGTTACTTCACTCATCTCTGCCTGCCCTCACTTTTTGATCTGTCACTGAGGCCCTGTTTCTGTGCTTGTCTATAAGAACAACCAGGCTGGCAGGCAGTTGGAACAAAGCCTACACTGTAGTGGCCCTTCTTCTGTGGAACTCAATTCTAAACGAGACCAGACAACACCCATTCCTACAAGTTCTCAAGCAGGCCTGAGATACACTTGTTCTCTGTTGCTTTTATTGAGTTATTTTAATGTCTGTAGTAATGGTGGTACTGGCTTGATTTATTTTGTTTTATCTGCGTGTGTGCTCATTGCACTGGGGTATTTTTATAGGCTGGCTATTTAAAAAGTTATTGTGTGCTTAAAAGTTTTAAATTGTGTTTTACATTGTTATTGCATGTGGTTCAATTTCATGACATTGTATGCTGTTTAATTTTATACTGTGTGTGCTGCTTTGTGAAGATATTCTCCTGAAAAAAACAGGATAAAAATCTATAAAATAAATAACAATTTTTACTTTTACTATTACGAACAAGTAAGTAGTTCCATTTCCTTCTAGGAACCAGATCAATTGGCACAACCAAACTAGCTTATGTAGAATGTGGGTTGAACAGTTACAGAGTTTAGTACACAGTGAAACAGACAAACACAGGCTTCTAAAGTGACCCAAAATTTTCACGATGCCCAAAATGCTAAAAGGTGGATTGGATAGTGAGAAGATTAATGTGAGCTGATTTGCAAACTAGGCATGCAGTTTGGTCTCACACATTCTTTGGCCACATGCTGCGCTCCGAATTTTGTCATGACACCTCATATTTAGAACATCAGTTTGTGTAAATTTACCAAAACATTTACCTGTGTGACACAGAATCAATTTGATGCACCATCAGAAAATCCAGTGTCGTTGTAAAAGACAGTCATGTGAGACTACATTTCTGCAGGTATACCAAAATTGATGCCTGTGAATTTAGTACATTGATGGGCAACCTTTTGAGCTTGGTGTGTCAAAATTCGCCCCAAAACCGAGCATAACTCGGGTGGTGAGTCACTTCGAGAAAAAAACCATAATTTCGCGATATTTATAGTTTACATAACAAAAATGTATAATATATAATATTATACAAAAATGTATAATATAAATGTATAATATATAATATTGTAATATATAACTGTATTTAATAAACCAAAAACTAATTATTTAACCAAACCAAACCAAAAAACCCTTATTTATCACAAAGTGCCCAGAGTTGTTGAGCTTTTTGTGGGGAGCAGCTGACCAAAGTTTTGGAGGTTTTTTGGGGGGGTGCAAAAGTTGCTTTGCTTTTTTGGGGGGGGTGCCCCAAAGCTGCTGCGCTTTTTTGTGGGGGGGGGAGAGAGAACAGAAATAAATGACGAATAATACCTTCGCTGGAACTAACATGCAGCACCGACATAGTCTGCCAAAGCGCCAAAAAACCCAGCACAGAATGGGTTAAAAAACAAACGCTATTACACCCAATCATAGTCTGCCAAAGCGCCAGAAACAGTGGAGACAAGCTGTAGGAGGAGCGGGAGAACAAATGGGGAAAAAACAACAAAAACAGCAGCGCAAATGGGCCGATGGGGCGTGTGCCAGCAGTGAGGGCTCTGTGTGTCACGTCTGACACGCGTCATAGGTTCGCCATCACTGGTTTAGTACATGACAGTGTAATGCATACATCTACCTTGCTGGAGCTGATTCAGGTGCGACTGATTCAGCATGGGTTGAGAATGTTTCCACACACTATTGATGTAATTGGAGGAATACTCGACTAAAACAATAAATTAAAGAAGGTATCAATGAGTGGAATGGAGACTCGTTAAGTCATGCTTAGTGTAGAAAACTGAAAGCAACGGGGCTTATGAATCATAGTGGGGCTACTCTAAGCATGACTAAGTCTAGATCAGGCATCCCCATACTTCAGCCCTCCAGATGTTTTGGACTACAATTCCCATCATCCCTGACCACTGGTCCTGTTAGCTAGGGATCTTGGGAGTTGTAGGCCAAAACATCTGGAGGGCTGCAGTTTGGGGATGCCTGGTCTAGATCCAACCCAGTCTATCCCAAGGAGGGCCAGACAAATGATTCAATGTTTTGTTTCCTTTCTCCTTCCTGCCCACTGTCTGTTGGTCACACAGAGTGCTGTCCATGGCCATTACACCACGTACCTAAGGTGTTGGGATTTGGGAGAGAAGAGAAATGGACGTAAGGAGCACACATGGGCCTTCCCATCTATGCCACGATCAATGTTCTGTGATAAGCAGAGTGCAGTACAGTCATACCTCGGTTTAAGTACGCTTCGGTTTGAGTACTTTCAGTTTAAGTACTCCACGGACCCGCCTAAAACGGATTAATCCACTTTCCATTACTTTCAATGGGAAAGTTCGCTTCAGGTTAAGTACACTTCAGGTTAAGTACAGACTTCCGGAACCAATTATGTACTTAAACCGAGGTACCACTGTATGTCAACCAAGAACATAGGAGCCAACTCATAGGGGCTGAGGTCCCTTCATTCCCCTCCTAAAATATTTGAGGGGGCAAATATTGTATGTGTGCTGCTTGATTATGTGGGGTAGAGCTTACCTGAGCCCCCCCCCCCCAATATTTTAGTAATGTTGGCACCCTTCACCAAGAGCCAGTCAAGGATTGTGTCCAGATGGCACAGCTCTGCCATTTTTATGGGGAAACTAGCTATTAAATCAATAGCTAACAATATATTTTAGTTTAACTTTCTCCCTTTAAGTCCAACACTGGGAGAGACACATTCCTCAGTGATTTCAAGGTCATACAATTATTATAATTTACTATGTTTTTATTTTTTTATTGTTTAATAAAGAACACACTTAAATTTATTACTGCTCTTTATACATACCTATATATTTGGTAGGTTCCTGGCTTTATCCTCTCCCCTTTATAATAAGGTCTGACCCTCTTTAGCATGCAACAAGAGTCTAATGAGCCATGCAGGCTTTCTGTAAGTTCTTCATTGTTGCAAATGCCTGACACTAATCTATGTCATTTATTCTAATAATAAGCAAATCAGCTGATATTTGGTACAATGAAAATCTGCTAAATCTGTTTTATGGCTGTAGCCACTTCAGACAAGTGCTTTGGCTATACCGTGGGCAACAGACATACTGTAGTTGTAACTATTGTGTGATGGACAAATGAATCAAATGTTAGTTGCTGTGCTGGGGGCGAGTCACATGGCTAGGTGTGATGCCTAGGAATTATTTATAGCTGGTGCTAAGGCGCTGAGATGTAAATCAAGAGGTTCAAATTGTGCCTCTGCCATGAACTCACTAGGTAGCCTTAGGCGCAGGCCTTGTACTGTATGATTGTTGCCCGAAATATAGGATAATCACATGGACATAAGTGACAGGGTTGTTGTGAGGATTATAGCATGATAATGTATGCAAAGCACTTTGAAAATGCTAAAGGAATATATAAATGCTAAGTAGTAGTAATAGCAATATTGTATGAAGGCAGTGCCCATCAATGAAGGCAAACCCATCAACTGATATTTTCACTTCATCACAACCACCTAGAAAATAGATTGTGTCAGGGATACGTAATGTGGTTCAATCTAGAGGTGGTTGGACTACTCTTTTAAATCGGAACCAGTGAAGGCAGTGAATGTCCTGTGTTAGTGTCTGGAAGCAGTTGGAGGATGGATGGCGGCTAACAAATTGAGGTTGAATCCTGACAAGACAGAAGTACTGTTTGTGGGGGACAGGAGGCGGGCAGGTGTGGAGGACTCCCTGGTCCTGAATGGGGTAACTGTGCCCCTGAAGGACCACGTGCGCAGCCTGGAAGTCATTTTGGACTCACAGCTGTCCATGGAGGCGCAGGTCAATTCTGCGTCCAGGGCAGCTGTCTACCAGCTCCATCTGGTACACAGGCTGAGACCCTACCTGCCTTCAGAATGTCTCGCCAGAGTGGTGCATGCTCTAGTTATCTCCCGCTTGGACTACTGCAATGCGCTCTACGTGGGGCTACCTTTGAAGGTGACTCGGAAACTGCAATTAATCCAGAATGCGGCAGCTAGACTGGTGACTGGGAATGGCCACCGAGACCATATAACACCAGTCCTGAGAGATCTGCATTGGTTTCCTGTACATTTCCGAGTACAATTCAAAGTGTTGGTGCTGACCTTTAAAGCCCTAAATAGCCTCAGTCCTGAAGGAGCGTCTCCACCCCCATCGTTCAGCTCAGACACTGAGGTCCAGCGCCAAGGGCCTTCTGGCGGTTCCCTCACTGCGAGAAGTGAGGTTACAGGGAACCAGGCAGAGGGCCTTTTCGGTAGTGGTGCCCACCCTGTGGAATGCCCTTCCATCAGATGTCAATGACATAAACAACTATCTGGCTTTTAGAAGACATCTGAAGGCAACCCTGTATCAGGGTATTTTTAATGACTAATGTTTTACAATTTTTTATGTGCTGGAAACCACCCAAAGTGTCTAGGAAAACCCAGACAGATGGGTGGGGTATAATTATTATTATTATTATTATTATTATTATTATTATTATTATTAACTCACATCATCCCCAACTTGGCCATGCTAGCTGGAGCTTACAGGTGTTGGAATCCCAATAACATCTGAAGGGCACAATGTTGGCTGCCACTAGATTATGTGACTAGTCCTTCAGCTGGTGCCCATGCAGATTTTAGAGATTTTGCTTATGTATGTAACAGCAGCAGCTAGGATTCTCTATGCACAAAAAATTAAAAAAATTAAAAATTGGAAGAAAGAAGTTCCCACCAAAGAATCGGCAAAGCTAAGAGAACCAAATGAGGGTTGTTTTGTGGAAGAACGAAAGCCTTTCTCAGAACACCTAAAGAAATATTATAGTATGATGAATTTGTGAGCAGAATTTGAACAGAAGGAATTAGAGATTGTTGTATGGTGATTAGAATGTAAGAGAGAGACTATAGCATGCAGGAAGGGAGAGAAATTAAAAACACCATGGAAAACGGGAAGAGAAAATGTTTTGGAGTGTATATGTGAAATTTTTGAAACCTAGTAAACAACAACAACAACTTTTTGAGATTTTGCGATGTCCACAAAAGGTAATTAGCCAACCGTCAGCTAGCTAGGAAGGGCTAGGTTTTACTGTTTAGGTGACAAAGGAAAACACAAACTGAGTACAACAAGTTACAGGTAGGTAGTCGTGTTGGTCTGCCAGAGTCGAAAAAAAATAAAAAAAATTCCTTCCAGTAGCACCTTAGAGACCAACTAAGTTTGTCATTGGTATGAGCTTTCGTGTGCATGCACACTTCTTCAGATACAACAGATTAGCTTTTCTGACTCCCAGAATGAAGCTCTTCACTTTTAAAATGGAAGCCAGTAATGTGTCACACTGGCTCGACCTAAAGTGTACCAGGGTCTTAAGTACAGTAACCCTACAACTTGTGCAGGGGTTATGTTTGACGGATTGCACCTAAAGCCAAAATTGTGTATAGTCAAAATCCATTGCGTTCAATGGCAAGTGGGATTGCCAAAGTTATTTTTCCTGGAACCCTGCCCACTTTCTGCCCCTTTTCATTTATTTTTTTAAATTTGCCAGGCACGTGAAGCTGAATGCACACAAGTTAAATGTGCATAAGTTGCGGGCTTCCTGTGCAATTTACCACAGGAATGCTGCTCAACATTTGGGATTTTCATCTGGAGTGATAAAGCAGTGAGCTTGGGCAAAGCACCCCGAGCTGCAACCAGGAGAAATAATGCAGAGATTAAAAATGGCAGGGAAAAACAAACAAATTCAACAAGCTGGGAAATGGCTGGGAAAATTACAGGAGGAGAAAAGCAAATACCATGTAATCAGTGAAAACTCAGAGATGGCAATCCTAGAGTGTCCTAAAAATATAATAGATGGAAACTAGTGGTAGAAAAACTGAAGTCATGTTGTGTTAGTTTATTAGAAGAAAAAAATGTTTCCTAGTGTGTAAAAGTACAACAATTACAATTTACAGCCAGGGGCTGACTTACAATGTGAAATATCATTTATTCCCCATGAATAGTAACTAAAACTATACAATAATTTGTGTACTCTTATAATTCTGCAGAATTCTTGTCCCCCACCCCCAAAGTGGATAGAAAAAGAAACAAAACTAGTAATCCATGGTAGGGACTTTAAATTATGAGGGACTAGAACACTGCCTTCATTTTTGATCCAGATCAAATAATCAGTTGGCTGTTTACATTATATTTATTGAGCGAGCCAAAGATATGCAGACAATTGACTATTAGTCATCCTGTTTACCTAGATATCCCTTTAAAAAGAGGTTTGTTGCCTTCATAGGCAGAAGAACAAAGGCAGTGTGTGTGTGCACGCACACACCTTGGTGTAGCAAGTCCATAATTCAAGTGTTCCCGGGGTTATGTACAAAAATGTCCTATATGCACAACCACATAGCACCCAAAATGTACTCTCTTGATTGTGTGAATGCTTCCAAAACAGAAATTTGTGGAGATACAATATTATGCAATAAGATTACTGCTGGTAGTATACTTCTAACAATAATCAGAGGCATCGGCATTACTGTATTGGAGTTAACAGCAGAGGTGGCATCAGACTAGTTTAAACTGGTTTTATGTGCATATGTTGCTTTTCTCTTTCCTCCAGTGACATGAACATCTGTGCTCATGTAAATGATCCCTCGCTCACCATTTATAACTACTAGTGCGCAGAGTGGCATTTCCCCCCCCACACACAATGTGCTACAGTGATTTGCATAAGGAGGACACAGAAGCCATATTGAGACATTTGGTACCAGTGGGAAACCAGCACCGCTGGGGGTAGCAAGAATATGCAGGGCTAGCCCTTCTCTACCCGGACACTGATCTGTTCCACTAGCAATGCCCCCAAGATGTTGCATGTTTGCCATTAGTCCAATGCGACACACACAAGGACAGGTGTGCGTGTTTAGGGCTTCCTTCATGGGGACAAGACGAAGCAAAATGGGAGGGGCTGAGGATAACGTTTAAAAAGCATCTTTTCAGGATCCGGAGAAAATCTAGTCATGTTTTCAGAATCATTGCCCAGAATTTTCTCAGCCCAGTGGTGTAGCTATTTGCCCTTAAAATAAATACAGCCAGCTGCACTATTAGACTCAAGCTAGGAACTGTGTGAACAACTTTTTAAAAAGTAAGCAGCTGTCTATATTGGGACCCTCGCAGGGGCATTTACCCTCCCCCCCCCTCACGGCCCCAGTCCAGATCTGAACTCCTGTGCTAGGTATTTGCATTGGACAGAAAGTAACCGTTCAGACCATTTGGGGGAAATGCACAGTAAAATGCTGAAGAATTTTCATAAGTATTGGTTTTTAAAAATAAATAAATCACAAATTACTGTAGAAATGTGGAGAACTGATTTTAAGGTTGGAAAAAGAAGAACCTGAGAGAACCAAAAGTTGACAGATTCATCCATCCCTACTCAAGACTGCATTGTGTACATTGGTTATGCTTAACACTCTTTAGCCGCATTATACTCAAAGTCATTGTATCTTCCCATCTTGCCAGCAAAACTTATGGCTGAACCGAGGAATCAAATCATGCTTGTTTTAGTGAGTATGGACCCAGGGGTAGATAGTCATTCGGGATGAGTCAACATGGGATAAACCTTTTGATCTTCTGCATGTAGCACTTGTTGCATAGGATTCTGAGATCCTAGTCATGAATCCCGCGGCAGACCTACTGGTAGATGATGCTAAATTTTCATGATAAGCTTCTGGTGCCATTTTGATAGGCCTAAGTGAGTGCAATGGCAAACAGGCCCCTCAAATGAGTGGAACCACACGGGAGTCCAGTCCCCCACTACCCCAAATTGTCCTGCCTTACACCATTGACTTTTTAATGAGGCACTGGCCCATGCCTGTTGTTCAGTCTCTGAATTTCCTCAGCACCAACAGAATAGGAAAATGCTTGCCAAATACAGAACACCCACCACAGTGAAAAATGCTTCAAGTTTGCAGAACGGCAAACTTCTATTACACTGGGAAATGTATTTACTTTGACCAGTGGTATTTTCCTGATCTCCTCATCGCCTTATATATTGCATATTGAATTACAGTAATGTAACTAGTCATCTATATGCTCAGCAGTCTCCCGCTCCTTTCCTCCAAACCAAAAATCACTCAGTCAAAATCATTGTAGACCTTTAAGAGAAACTGCTGCTAGAATTCCTTGTTCTCCCAAGCTTAGATGACTTCTGCTTAAGCATTGTCATGACATTGATGGGTGGGGGGATTTGTTAACTATTGCTGTCCAATACCAATACTGTGAGTTTCCACTTTTCTTCTTCCAGTAGTATTCATTACTTTACAGTAGTATTCATTACTTTACAATACAGTGGTACCTCTACTTACAAATTTAATGCGTTCTGAACACACATTTGTAAGTCGAATCCCATAGGAATGCATTGGGAGAAAAAATTCGTAAGTAGAAGCAACCCTATCTAAAAATTCGTAAGTAGAAAAAATCCTATCTAAACCGCATCCAAGATGGCAGACGGAGCTCCATTCGTAAGTAGAGTTATTCGTAAGTAGAGGTACCACTGTATTAGGCTCCGGATACCGAACAAATGAGAAGCTGCAACAGTGCAAATCTGCTTGGTCTGCTGCCCCAACTAAGCCTCTGAGTAAACTAGTATCTGGCTTAACATACACCACCTTCTAAATATGTTTTTTTCCAAACTGAAAAGATTGCTTAATGGGAGGTGATTTCAGTCACTGCAAATATATAAATGATCTTGGATGCTCATTTGGCTTCCTTGGTGCGCCTTTCATTTATCCTAGTAATACTATTGCTGAATTTTAGGCTCTCTCGCTCTGTCCCTTGCCTCCCCACTCCGTGGACAAATTCTAGGCATGCTCATTCCAGCACTGCTATCTGCGCAATCGCCCCCAGCATAAAATGTATAAGTGCCCGAGCCTGTCTGGAGGGATGACCAAAACAAATTTGGCTCCTGTCCAGAATCGCAATGTCCCTTCCTACTAAACCAACTCCTTTCATCTTCTACACTAAAAGTAAAACAACAAAACAAAACAGCAAACAAAATAGCTGGCATGAAAGGCTGCTGGTGCAATGTCAACAATGACATCGTTTGTGTCAATTGTTCCATTATTATCCTTATTGTTATTACCTAGCTGCTGAAACCAAACGAAATGGCAGTTGTGGCACTGTGGGAGTCCAACATTAATTAAAATGGATGAGCATGTATAAGCAGTATATGTATGGATGCCACAGATTTATTTTTAGCTGTACAAACAAGCGTGGTACAAGGCTATAATTCAGTTCTATATTTCACAGAGGCACGCGGCACATTATTGCGCAGCCCCCTTTGCAAAACCGGACTCCACATCCCTGTTTTTTGCAGCTCGAACCCTGTACGGACACACACTTGGTGCATGCATACATCTCACAACCCTGCATCTTGACAGATGTTAGCTAATGTGGTTGTAGAAGGTTCACCGTGGTTGCTGTGAGCCCAATAAATCTTCCTCTTAAACGCAGGCACTCCACCATCTCAGCATCTTCAACCTATAATACATTTTAATTACTTGGCTATTCAAATTATACTAAATTAGATCTGCACAGAGTCGTATCACAGATTTCTCAATTTACATTTAATCCACTGCAAACAAAATCATAATAGCAAAAGTGTGGGATTTGGAGGGGGGGCGGTGCCGGGGAGGCAAGGAGGGAGGGAGACTTCTGTTAGAATTTGCAGGCGTTCCTGAAGTTTGATCCTCTTAAAAATTATTAAGTGACAAAATTACTAGCAGTAAGGTTCTACTTTGCTTCCCCATTAGCCATTTAGGTGACAGCTGCTGCATTACACATAAAGATGAACCATTCCTTGAGGGATGATAGTGGTTCCGCTGTGACACTACTGGCATAAAGCATTATCAGACCATAGCTGTGCTTAGAGCCATCACAGTCTCCTAGGCACCTATCAGTACCCTCATTATCTGCATCACAGAGTGTCTAGAAAGAACACTGCCAGGCTTCACAGCTTTGCAGCTCATTTGAGAAGCGGAAATTAAATGTCCCAGGAGAAAAAACAGGCACATTGTAACGGCACCAGAGCTATACCACCAATAACATGTTGACTGCTGCAGCGCACTGACTTCTGTCTCATTAATTTAATAGGCTCCTGGAATGGGGGGGTGGGAAGGGGTGGGGGATGGGAGAGAGAGAAGGAACATCTACAAGTAGATTACAGGATGCTGCTCTCATTACGTTCTCATTGTACACTCAGTACCTGAGTACTTAATACTGGGGGTCAGCAGCGTATCAGATCCCGGTTTCATCCGTTGGAAATACCGCATGGTAAAGCAGGAAGTGCATGCAGCCACAAAAACTGGAGAACAGGGACCCCAAGCATCGGACTGTGGCCACACGCTCCCATTTATTTACTCTTCATCCAGTGTGCTCCCACTGTTGGTTTTGGAAGAGGGTACACACAACCGTAGACACAATCCACATCTAGGATGTACTTAGCCTGCTGTTTCTTATGACATACTGCATGTTGCTGCCTACTCTCCAAACCAGTTTTGATCCGAATTGGAAAAATAAGAATGCCCCAGCTGCATTTTAATATGGTGGTGTGTACACGGACATCTTCTGTCCCTGGTTCATGCCAAACCTGGCATGTGCCCACAGGGCCATCCTTGCAAAGCAGCAGGATAAAAGAATCTGCTTTGGGTGGTACCATGAGAGGGGGCAGAAGAAGACAGGGATTGGTATCTAAAGGGTCTTAGTTGGGACTCAGTGGAGAGGGGAGAGGGTCCCTTTGAACTCCACATCAGGCAGAAAGTTATCTTGGGTCGGAACTGTGTGACTGTGGCCAAAGCAACATTTAATTATACAGAACGTAACAGGGTTCTTTTTTTTGCTATAGCAAATATATTCATTGAAAGATACAGTATGAGGTGATTAGGAGCTCATTAAACAGGGATTTGAAACTGTCTTTTGGCAGTCCCACTGAGATATATAATCTGTGGGATAATCAGCCTCATATAACCAACATGCTTAAGTCTAATTAACACGAAGGGGTTAATACCACAGAGTAAGCTTTCCTGCCAGGCTTAGCAATATCCACTTCCCCTCACCTTGAGAGGAACTAGGTAATCAAGACTTTATTGTCCTCCCAGTCGGCTTGAGAAGCTCAACATATAATGAGGTTTGAGCTGGTTGCTCGAGCTCAAACCGCATGGCTTTCTTCAGCCATTCTTGAGTTTCTGTACCAATAATTTAGCATTTTCACCAATAACCCAAGTATTAATGCCTGTGCAACTTTTTTGAAGCACACTAGTCTGACCTATTGAGAGCTTGTAATTAAATATTTTTTTAACTTACCAAACTGGTCTTCTTTCTAAGGTAGGGGAGGAGGGAAACTTGAGCTCACTTGAAAGGGCATATTTTAAAGGTCGAACACAGGGGTAGGCAACCTAAGGCCCGTGGGCCAGATGCGGCCCAATTGTCTTCTAAATCTCGCCCTCGGACGGTCCGGGAATCAGCGTGTTTTTACATTAGTAGTGTTGTGACGTGGGGTTTGTGATTTCAGCTCTCTTGACAAAACATGCTGGAGACAGTTCTCTAGTAACAGCTCTTTATTAAAGTGAACAAGACTGAAGACTGAGGAGAGGAAAGCTACATTTATAGGGACAGGGGACTAGCTAGGAAGGGATACATTTTGGAGGGAACAATATCACGCAATCACAGTGCTGCCTTTTGGAGGAAACCAATAAGACAGAGGATCCAAATACAGCAGCTTAAATGAACCAATAGTAGCTGTACCCTCTGGGACCAAAAGGCAGTTACTTTATCCTAATGCAAATACGGACAATAATAATACAGATATAAAATCCTTTGACTCAATACACAACACCCCTCCCCCCCTAGTGAGCACAGCAGACGTAATCCCTCAGGTACTGTGGGGTCCTACAACTTCTACCTGATCTCTTGACAACAGGTGTTGCAGGTTCTGGATTGGGTGTTACCTGTGGTGGAGGAGCTGCTATAGGGGTTTCATCAGGAACAGAGGGAGTCCCAGACATCTCAGGGTCCCCGACCTGTACCTCGTCATCATGAGGACTAGCAGACCCTGGTTCATTTGCTGAAGTCCCTGGTGACTGCACCTCTGGACCATTTTCACTCTGGTCTCGCAGCTGTGCGTCATTAGCCAGGGATGAATTATCTGACTCCTCCCTGCTGAGCGCCCGGCGCCTCAGCTGATCTATATGTCTCTTCCAAACTTGCCCATTTTCCAAGGTCACATAATAGGACACAGGTCCACTAGCCCGGGTGATCACACCAGCCACCCACCGCGGACCTCGTGAATAGTTCCTCACCCAGACCAGATCTTCAGGGGCGAGATACCTTGTTGTGTCAGTCTCAGCCTGGGGGGTTGCTCTTGAATTACGGTTTGGCATTTTATCTGGGTGGACATAATCCAGCACCGTTACCAGTCTTCTACCTAAGAGCAGCTCGGCTGGCGACTTGCCCGTCGCAGTACACGGCGTCGCATGCTGCAAAAATAACATTCGTGCAATGCGAGCCGACCAGTTACCCTCCATTAAGCGCGCAATGGATTCTTTGGCTGTTCTTACCATGCGCTCAGCCTGCCCATTGGAGGATGGGTGAAAGGGCGCGGATGTGACCCCTCTTATGAAGTTATCAGCCAAGAATGCCCTGAATTCTTGGGATACAAAAGCTGCCCCATTATCTGATACAATGGTCTCAGGTAACCCGTGGGTTGCAAACAGCTGCCTCAACACCTTGATTACGGCAGCTGATGCCATGCTAGGGACCATCGCCACTTCTAACCATTTGGAATATGCATCAACGATAACCAAAAAGACCTTCCCTTGGAATGGCCCAGCAAAATCTATGTGCAGCCGGCTCCAGGGAGTCCTGGACTGCTCCCACCAGTGGACTGGTGCTCTGGCCACTTCTGGCCGCACCTCTTGGCATGCCTTGCATGTTCGTACCCATTGTTCTATGTTCTGGTCCATTCCAGGCCACCACACATAACATCGGGCTAGCGACTTCATCCTGACCATTCCCGGGTGTCCCATGTGCAGCGTCTCAAGAACCCTGTTTCTCAGTGGTGCTGGGATGATCACCCTATCTCCCCATAGGAGACAACCCTTATGCATGGACAATTCGTGCTGCCTTGTCGCATAAGGCCTGAATTTTTCTTCATGCGGACCACCTGGCCACCCCCTCCCCACCCAAGTGAGCACACGGGAGAGAACAGCATCTTTCCTCGTTTTCTCAGCTATATCAGTAGCTGTTACAGGAGCCCCCGGAAGTGTTTCTAGCATCATAATGTGCTCCGCCGGAGCAGGATCCTCATTGCTCCCGCCAGGAAGGGGCAATCGACTCAGCGCATCAGCGTGGCACAACTGTTTCCCCGGCACATGGGTCAAGGTGTACTGGAACCCATTCAGGAATATTGACCAACGCAACATTCTGGGGGAGAGAATTTGTGGCGTTTGTTTGTTTGGGTTGAACAACCCTAACAGTGGTTTGTGGTCCGTTTCAATGGAGAAATGGCGACCGTACAAATAATCATAGAACCTTTTGATTCCGGACACAATAGCCAGTGCCTCTTTATCAATTTGAGCATAGTTGCGCTCCGTGGGCGACAACGTACGGGAATAGAAAGAGATGGGCTTTTCCGACCCATCCGGTTCCCTATGACTCAGCACAGCCCCCAGACCGTATTGAGAGGCATCACATGCCAGGACCAGCGGCTTTGACTCATCATAATGAGCAAGGACGCTCCTGCTACTCAGCATTCCTCGCAAGGAGTCAAAAGCCTTCTGCTGCTCCCGCCCCCATCGCCACACATTCTTTTTCTGCAATAGTCTATGTAATGGTTCAGCTACCGAAGCTTTCTGGGGTAAGAACGAATGATAAAAGTTAATAAGTCCCAGGAATGACTGCAACTCCGTCTTGTTCTGTGGTCGTGGTGCCTCGATGATGGCCTTAATCTTAGCATCTGTGGGGTGGATGCCTGATGCATCAATTTTAAACCCCAAGAAATCCACCGTTGGCACCCCAAAACTGCATTTTTCCTTTTTCAGTTGCAACCCCACCTCCTTGAACTTGAGCAACACTGCACGGACACGCGCAACCAGTTCCTGTGGGTCTTTTCCAGCAATCAAAACGTCATCAAAAAATGGCAAGACCCCCGGCAGACCTCTTAACAGGCGTTCCATGAGCCCTTGAAAAATCCCTGGGGCCACACAAACTCCGAACTGTAATCTGTTAACTCTGAACGCCCCTTTATGTGTGACAATAGTCTGTGCTTCCGCTGATTGTGGGGTTACTGGCAGCTGTTGGTAAGCTTGTGCCAGGTCAATTTTGGCGAACACCTTGCCCCCAGCCAGTTTAGCCAACAGATGTGATACAACTGGAATGGGGTATGAGTTTCCCCTGAGTGCCTTATTGATAGTACATTTGTAATCTGCACATATCCTGACTTCCCCATTTGCTTTAAGGGGCGTGACGATTGGAGTCTCCCACTTAGCAGAGTCCACGGGTGAGAGAACTCCCTGCTTGACCAATTTATCCAGCTCTGCCTCGATCTTGGGTTGCAGTGCAAATGGCACTCGCCTTGGTTTGAGTCGGATTGGAGCCACCCCGGGGTCCAACTCGAAGTCAACTGGGGGCCCTTCATAACAACCCAGTTTTCCATTAAAGAGACCAGCAAATTCCTTGCATAATACCTCGCTCATCTCAGGGCAGGTTTGGATTGAATTAAGCCCCGAGATACTCAGTCCCAGGGCAGGGAACCAGTCAGTGCCCAGGAGACTGGGGCGACTGCCCTTCGCAATCACCAGTTTGAGTACAGCCTGTTTGTCCCGGAACTGTACTCTCACGGCACACATTCCCATAACATGGATGCGGCCTGCTGAGTACGACTGCAAGGTTGCCGGAAAGGGCTCCAGAGGGGGCAACTTACCCCTGGGGAAGAATGTCTTCGCGGTCTGGTCTGACACGATGGTGAATGCAGATCCGGAGTCCACCTCCATGTCGCACTGCTGACCCTCAATCTTCACCTTGACGTGTGCCTTGCCTTGCGCTGGAAACTGCACGGCCCTCCCATTGATCTCCGTTACGTAGTGGCAGTCCTTTAGAAAACGAGTTGCTGTGGGCGGTCTGCAATGCTCCAGTCTAGGTGCTCCTGTCGCTCCCGACGCCGCCGATCTACAGACCCTGGCGATGTGACCTGTCTTTCCGCACGTCCGGCAGATAGCATCCCTGAAACGACAACTCTTCCTTTCATGGTTTCCGCCACAACCTGGGCAACTGCCTCGGCGATCTCTGTGCACTGTGCAGGCCTGACGCACCGACTCAACCCCACGGACTGGGCTCTGGCTTGGAGTAGCCTCTAGCTCGTCCATGGCATGCGCAACTTCTATCTGTGGCTTAGTGGCCTTGCGACTGGCATCAAGCTCCTCTCTTTCATAATTCTCCGTGGCGGTGGCCTCCTTCAAGGCTGAAGCAAGGGTAACCTCTTCTTTAGCCACGATGCGTCTTCTGGCTTTCTTGCTGCTCAGACCCCCAATAAACCGATCCAGGAGAGTCTCTTCCAGATTTTGGAAGCCGCAGTGCTGAGCGAGCTTCCGGAGTTCAGCCAGAAATGTGGATACAGACTCCCCAGCACGCTGCTGCCTCTTATGGAACTCCATCCGCCGGGCCATCTTGGTCTCAGTAGGCGCCAAGTGGCTTGTTAGGCAGGCAAGAATATCTTGGAGAGATGTCTCACTCAGCTTAGCTGGAGCAAGTAATGCCTTGGCTAGCTTGAAGGTCTCGGGCCCACAGTAGCTCAGGAATGTGGCCCTTCTTTTGCTGGCATCGGTGATCCCTTGAGCCACTGCGAAGAACTCGAAGCGTTCGACGTAGTCTTCCCAGCTGTGGGGCTCTGATGGCTGGAAGGGCTCCAATACCCTTGGACTCTCCATTGTCCTAGCGGGCAGGGTCGTCTTCTCAGCTGGCCAGTGAGTCTTGTTCTCAGCTGCAATCCGGACTCTGAGGCAGGGTTGTGTTTAACCGCTCCTCAGCATTCCGGATCCCATCCTCGTCGCCAGTTGTTGTGACGTGGGGTTTGTGATTTCAGCTCTCTTGACAAAACATGCTGGAGACAGTTCTCTAGTAACAGCTCTTTATTAAAGTGAACAAGACTGAAGACTGAGGAGAGGAAAGCTACATTTATAGGGACAGGGGACTAGCTAGGAAGGGATACATTTTGGAGGGAACAATATCACGCAATCACAGTGCTGCCTTTTGGAGGAAACCAATAAGACAGAGGATCCAAATACAGCAGCTTAAATGAACCAATAGTAGCTGTACCCTCTGGGACCAAAAGGCAGTTACTTTATCCTAATGCAAATACGGACAATAATAATACAGATATAAAATCCTTTGACTCAATACACAACAAGTAGAATGTGTTCTTCTATTTAAAATGCATCTCTGGGTTATTTGTGGGGCATAGGAATTTGTTCAGCCCACCACAAGGTCTGATGGACAGTTGTCCAGCCTCCTGCTGAAACAGTTTGCTGACCCCTGGTAATAGCCTATATTTCTACACTTCACTTTGCTGCATATTTGGTGACTTTAAATCTCTGCCTGAATTCTCTCACCAAAGAGTATTTGCCCCAGTCTTGGATCTTGGCATCCAGGAATTCTCCATTTATACCTATTTGTTCCTTGAGCCAACATAATCTGCAGCAGGAGGCATAAGATTTGACCCTATGAGGGACAACACAGTTCTTACAGCACGACCCAAAATGCTCATGGGCTGATTTAGACATTGACAATCCACAAAGGGTGAAAGGAGTTCCATGATACTATATCAGCTACTGAAAGCACCCTTCCTTGTGTCCTGGTTATCTGTGACATGGCTAAATGCACAAGTGGCAACAGCAGCCCTTCACGTTCAGGTGCCGAGCTGCCTCTTCCACATCTTCCACATGAAAACTCATCACAGTTACTTTCAAGCCTTCTCCTTGATATCGTAACTTTTGTACCCTCCTGTATTCACAGCATCAGACTCTTGGGGGGGGGGTGGAGCAACCCTGATGGAAAGGGCCCTGTGAGTAGGTTTATCTTCATTTCTTAGTGCAATTCTTAGGAGGTGATTTTCCAGCTAATTGAAGTTATCATGGCAGATCCTCCAAGTGTCCCTATTTTCCAGGGACAGTCCCGGATTTACAGAAGCCCTCCTGGTTTCTGATTAGATCCTGAAATGTCCCACTTTTCCTTAGGATGTCCCTATTTTCATCAGAGAAATGTTGGAAGGTATGGAGTTATGGAACTCCCGAGCGAAAGAGATATGTAACTATACAACCTTTAGAAGATATCTGAAGGCAGCCCTTCAGATTTTCTTAATGTTTAAAGTTTTATTATGTTTTAATATGTTGGAAGTCACCCAGAGTGGCTGGGGCAACCCAGTCAGGTGGGTGTGGTATAAATATTATTATTATTAATTATTAAAAATAGGACATCCTTGTTTTCACCAGAGAAATATTAGAGGGTATGTAATGGAGCAAAGGAATTGGACTCTTACTGCACAGTCCTCCTAACCCTGTTTTCTCAGCAGTAAGTCCCATATATTTCAATGCCACTTACTTCTAGGCAAACTGTTTTGGAAATGTAAGGCCCAAACCCCTTTGAGGCTTTATAATAGAGTTTTTTGGTGTATGAAACCATTTCTCATTTGTTCCATTATCTCCCATAACTGGGATTGTAGCGGGCAAAATCAGCGTAGCCTACTGAAAAGCAGAATAGGAATGGCTTGCTGGAACAGTAAAGACTACAGTGCAGATTGTAAAGGAAATTTGTGCCTGAGTAATGAAAGCACTGACAGACTCTTATCTCACTTTACAAGCTGCGAGGCTCCAGTATTATAAACTTCATTCATTTCTCTCAAGACCGGGTCACTTTTTGCACAGACTGCGCCTAAACTTTATACAAGCTTTTTAAAAGGCCATTAAAATAGAAATTTTGGGAAGGACCCAGCGACAAACACCCGGCCTGCATATATATATATTCCAAAACCAAGATTTTTCAAAAAAGAATGCAGTCACAAAGTCACTGAGACACTTCCATTCCCTTTTCATCCCTCACAAAAGGCCTCTTTTTGTTGTTTCTTTGTTTTGCTGACCTACAATATGGCTGCTGGTGCCTGCTCCTGATAAGCAGTGAGCCATACAGAACTTGTTAGGTTTCCCTCTGTTCAGCCTGCCAGGGCTGAGTCGCAATGTGTGACAAACAAGCAAATAACAGGTGACACTCCCATTCCTTGCCGCAGTCCAAGAAACCTCAAGTCATATGAGTATTAAAATTTACCCTTCATAGAGCTCTTTTCTGAAATGACTGTTAAGCCCTGCTGAAAGCCGATAGCGAAAAGGCGGTCACCTAACCGTGAGCTGCACCGCCAACCTGCTCAGTAAAGTTGGCAGGAGAAGAAAGGGAAAGGAGAAACAACTGGCAGTGGTAGCAGAACAGGCACCATCTTTATCCAATAGATCTGCACAACTTGTGACCTTTTAAGCCAACCACAGTTAAAGCTATGGTTTTCCCAGTAGTGATGTATGGAAGTGAGAGCTGGACCATAAAGAAGGCTGATCGCCAAAGAATTGATGCTTTTGAATTATGGTGCTGGAGGAGACTCTTGAGAGTCTCATGGACTGCAAGAAGATCAAACCTATCCATTCTTAAGGAAATCAGCCCCGAGTGCTCACTGGAAGTACAGATCCTGAAGCTAAGGCTCCAATACTTTGGCCACCTCATGAGAAGAGAAGACTCCCTGGAAAAGACCCTGATGTTGGGAAAGATGGAGGGCACAAGGAGAAGGGGACGACAGAGGACGAGATGGTTGGACAGTGTTCTCAAAGCTACCAACATGAGTCTGACCAAACTGTGGGAGGCAGTGGAAGACAGGAGTGCCTGGCGTGCTCTGGTCCATGAGGTCACGAAGAGTCGGACACGGCTAAACGACTAAACAACAACAAGTCAACCACAAGCCACCAATCATTTATTAAGGCCTATCAGGAGCTTGTAATCCCCTCTTTTGACTTGGCTACTATTCCTGCCCCCCTCCAACCTTCATTTCCCGTTCTTTTTCTCCACTTCTTTCCAGCCACCATCCCGTCCCTATGGGGTCACACTTTCTCACCAACAAAATTCAGTATTGGGAATTATAGGGACAGAGCTATCTAAAACATATAGAAACTTATTCATGTATGCGACTACAGAGGCAACAATGTTACTTGCCCCAAAATGGAAGGAAGAAGAAGTCCCAGCAAAGTAAGAATGTATACAAAAACTTCTGGAATATGCAGAAATGGCAGAACTTACCGGAAGGATAATAAATCAAGATAACAAACTTTTTATACAAGAATGGAAATGGTTTATTGAATATTTACAGATAAATTGTAAACAGATAAAAAACATTGGCGGGGTTCTTGTAAATACCCTGCAGTTTCATAAGAATACATATTTAAGGAAGAAGAATGTTGTTGTTGTTCCCTGAATAGGAAAATCAGCCCCTAGAAGTTGGCTCCTATGTTACTGATCTTTGTGAAAACTCATACAGAAACGCATTTTAGGCAAAACTGGCTGGTATATTAGTAAATATACACACTGAGATGCGGGTGAATTTCATGAGAACTTTTTTTTATAGAAAGAAAATCACAAACTGATGCAAAAATGTGGCAAACTGAATTTAAGATTTAGAAACTGGATTGTACCAACTAAATTCTGCTCAGAATAGCATGAGACTCTTAATCTCAGGGCCATGGGTTTGAGTGTTGGACTTGATGACCTTTGTAGTTGCTTCCAACTCTACCATTCTATGATTCTATGAAACATATGGACCTAAGTTAGGCATGCCCAGCAATTTCAAAGTACATACTCTGAGAATGATTTACAATGGATTCAATCTGCTAAAAGTGACAGATTTTGCCCATTCCTAACAGAGGATTTCCCTGTGCAAATTCAGTTCCCAGATCCACTGATAGCACTGGTCCAACTGAATCAATGTCTGCTACTGTTTCATCATGTATAGG